>NC_060183.1:75190728-75490728 GCF_021184085.1 Oncorhynchus gorbuscha | reverse complement strand
TTTAACAAAAAGAACCCCGCCCCGGCCGGAGAAGAAGAAGGCACTATGGTACCGGCGTCAAGAGACACAGACAAATAATCCTCGAGAGCCTTACGTTCGGGAGCCGACAGAGAGTATAGTCTACCTCGAGGAGGAGTGGTCCCCGGAAGGAGATCAATACTACAATCATACGACCGGTGAGGAGGAAGGGAGTTGGCTCGGGACCGACTGAAGACCGTGCGCAGATCATGATATTCCTCCGGCACTCCTGTCAAATCGCCAGGTTCCTCCTGAGAAGTAGGGACAGAAGAAACGGGAGGGATGGCAGACATTAAACACTTCACATGACAAGAAACGTTCCAGGATAGGATAGAATTACTAGACCAATTAATAGAAGGATTATGACATACTAGCCAGGGATGACCCAAAACAACAGGTGTAAACGGTGAACGGAAAATCAAAAAAGAAATAGTCTCACTGTGGTTACCAGATACTGTGAGAGTTAAAGGTAGTGTCTCAAATTTGATACTGGGAAGATGACTACCATCTAAGGCAAACATGGGCGTAGGCCTGTCTAACGGTCTGAAAGGAATGTTATGTTTCCGAACCCATGCTTCGTCCATGAAACAACCCTCAGCCCCAGAGTCAATCAAAGCACTGCATGTAGCACCCGAACCGGTCCAGCGTAGATGGACCGACATAGTAGTACAAGATCTAGATGAAGGGACCTGAGTAGTAGCGCTCACCAGTAGCCCTCCGCTTACTGATGGGCTCTGGCCTCTTACTGGACATGAATTAACAAAATGTCCAGCAACTCCGCAATAGAGGCACAGGCGGTTGGTGATCCTCCGTTCCCTCTCCTTATTCGAGATGCGAATCCCTCCCAGCTGCATGGGCTCAGTCTCAAAGCCAGAGGAGGGAGATGGTTGCGATGCGGAGCAGGGAAACACCGTTGATGCGAGCTCTCTTCCACGAGCCCGGTGACGAAGATCTACCCGTCGTTCTATGCGGATGGCGAGAGCAATCAAAGAATCCACATCTGATGGAACCTCCCGGGAGAGAATCTCATCCTTAACCACTGCGTGGAGTCCCTCCAGAAAACGAGCGAGCAGCGCCGGCTCGTTCCACTCACTAGAGGCAGCAAGAGTGCGAAACTCAATAGAATAATCCGTTATGGACCGTTCACCTTGGCATAAGGAAGCCAGGGCCCTAGAAGCCTCCCTACCAAAAACTAAACGGTCAAAAACCCGAATCATCTCCTCTTTAAAGTTCTGGAATTTGTTAGAGCAATCAGCCCTTGCCTCCCAGATAGCTGTGCCCCATTCTCGAGCCCGGCCAGTAAGGAGTGAAATGACGTAAGCAACCCGAGCTCTCTCTAGAGTATGTGTTGGGTTGGAGAGAGAACACAATCTCACACTGCGTGAGAAAGGAGCGGCACTCAGTGGGCTGCCCGGAGTAGCAAGGTGGGTTATTAACCCTAGGTTCTGGAGGCTCGGCAGGCCAGGAAGTAACAGGTGGCACGAGACGTAGACTCTGGAACTGTCCAGAGAGGTCGGAAACCTGAGCGGACAGGTTCTCCACGGCATGGCGAGCAGCAGACAATTCCTGCTCGTGTCTGCCGAGCATGGCTCCTTGGATCTTGACGGCAGTGTAACGAGCGTCTGTAGTCGCTGGGTCCATTCCTTGGTCGGTTCCTTCTGTCATGCAGGTGAAAGAGGACCCAAAAGCGACTTAACAGAAACAGAGTTTATTTAAGTCCAAACAGGGAATAACAAAAATCCTCTAGTCTGTAGAGGGGAATAACTGGAGAAGCGGCCACAGACTGCAGGTCGCTTCGGGTAGGCGCAGGCCGTAGTTGACAGAGACACCTGCTCACACGCAGCATCTGATGAAGGCAAAAAACACGACAGGACAGGGCGATACACCATCACAGCAAAAACACGACAGGACAGGGCGAAACGCAATCACAGCATGGTGAATACTAAACAAGGAACCGACGGGACAGGAACGGAACACAAAGGAATAAATAGGGACTCTAATCAGGGGAAAGGATCGGGAACAGGTGTGGGAAGACTAAATGATGATTAGGGGAATAGGAACAGCTGGGAGCAGGAACGGAACGATAGAGAGAAGAGAGAGCGAGAGAGTGAGAGAGGGAGGGGGAGAGAGAGGGATAGAAGGAGGGAAAGAACCAAATAAGACCAGCAGAGGGAAACGAATAGAATGGGGAGCACAGGGACGAGACATGATAATAAATGACAAACATGACAGGTTAGGGCAGTGTGCAGTGTGATTGCGTCGTCTGTGGACCTATTGGAGTGGGTAAGCAAATTGCAGTGGGTCTAGGGTGTCAGGTAGGTTGGAGGTGATATGGTCCTTGACTAGTCTCTCAAAGCACTTCATGATGACGGAAGTGACCGCTACGGGGCGATAGTCATTTAGCTCAGTTGCCTTAGTTTTCTTGGGAACAGGAACACTGGTGGCCCTCTTGCAGCATGTGGGAACAGCAGACTGTGATAGGGATTGATTGAATATGTCCGTAAACACACCAGTCAGATGGTCTGCGCATGCTCTGAGGACTCGGCTAGGAAGGACGTGGCTAGGGACTGTTGTTGTTTGTGTCACACTCCTTTGCTTTATCTTGGCCAGGTCGCAGTTGTAAATGAGAACTTGTTCTCAACTGGCCTACCTGGTTAAATAAAGGTGAAAAAAACAACAACCTTGAACTGTATAAAGAACTTGGTGTAGTACAATGACCAAACCAGGCTCTTCATAGGCAAGGGAATCTACATTTTACTGGTGTCTTGACTTAATATGATATATTATAACATTAATATTATATATTATATAACATTAATATATTATATTACAATGTATAATATCATATAACATTAATATAGGAACAGTCTCTATTTGAGTACATTAATCATCATGTATCAGTAGTGACATTTTTCCACTACATCTCAAACATCATTTATAGTGCTACGTCTTCAGGCAACTTACCTCTCCAAAACTCGGCAAATGTTGGATACTTGAAATAGGACATAGCCTAGGGAGGCTCATGAAAGGAATGGGCCCAGTACACTTACTGCATGAGTTTCAAAGGCAATTGAATGGGCTGTTCTTCTGGCCCAGATCCTCTCAGGCATCCCTCACCCATACTCTGGGGACCCTGCCCCCCCCCCCCCCCCCCCCCCACACACACACACATTGTCACATATGGGCCACTGTTGATCAAACGGGTTCACTTCCTTTCATGTACTAATGAGTGGGACTAGTGCCCCCTGCCAGCCTGCACTTAGCTTAACCCTCTACTTGCATTTTTACCTCACTCCCAGTGGCCATCCACTTAGTGATCAGCCACTTGGGGATATCTATGGTAGCTTTGCAGGGGAGCAAGGGTAAATGGTGCAACGGGTAAAAGTGGTAACTGGTTTGCTTGGCATGCTATTGGCTGGTGTGAGACCGAGCTGAAAGGAGCTCTTTATTTTTTCAGTGACTGAAGCGGACACACTTGCACGCACACACATACACAAACTCACAAACAATATTTTAGCCAAAGTGATGTGGCCCATCACACCAGAATCACGTGGTTGTATTTCCACCTAAAAAACAGTCAGAGAGCATTGACCAGTGTTCCCATTCCATTTATTAGATACGTTTATAAATATCACATACTCAGATACATATGATGAAAGTAGAAAAAATACAACAAACAACATTTGCTAAACATTTTTTAATTTGAGGTCTCTTTATTTCCTTGTTTTTAACTTGAATGGCTGACACAATCAAAAATATCAATATTTTTTTCTATAGTATAATAGTTCTCAACCATGTTTAAATATCAAATCATCAAGCAGGTTATTGTATTTTGTCATCATTGAGGTTATGATAAAGCTGAGGAAAAGAAATGCAACGACATGCAGTCAGTTCGTTCTCATTGCATCTGTACACATCCAGTCAGCCAAACAAGTGTATCTGAAATATGTGCTACAGGCTATAAACAATAGTCCTTCCTCAGAAAGTGTTGAGCTATGATATGAATGAACTCTATGTAAACCTGCTGCTGACAGATAGTTGAGCTCAAAAGAGCAGTAGATACTGAACATTGGTTTAAAATAAACTGTAGAATTCATAGAGTAATGAAAAATTGTCAATTTCACGCAGAAACAATATATATGTATGTGAGTCCCTTGTCAAAGAGATCTGTCTAAAATAACATTTTAGATAAATGTTCTCTTTGTAACATGTCCTGGATACTGAGGTTTTGTTCGATATTTTAATCTGCAAACTAAGGCTAAATAAAATTATAATTATGAGACAACATAGCTGTTCATATCCCATTTTCTTTTTGAAGGTTCTCATTCTCATACAAAAAATATCACACACGTAATAAACCTAGTGCAGCACAAATACACAACTAACTTCTTCAAGCATTTAAACTTTACATACCATACAGCTACTGTTGCCAAACCTGGCTCACCTTTTTCTAAGGACAATAACAGTAACAAATCTCGCTCGCTAATTCATATATATTATGCTCTGTAAATTATGTAAAAATAGCAATTTATAAACTAGCTTATGAGAGATTGCATGATTCCACGGTACCAACCATGTCTAAAGTTGATGAATGATTGACTTATTTTACTATTCACAGTGTTTCAAATTGAACAGTACAAGCCAACACCTATTGTGTATAACACACGACTGGTACCATATCAATCATTGAACGTTTATCTTCAAGTCTGTTATTGCTCCAGTAATTCTACCAAGCATACATTAAAGCACCAATGAAATAATGAAACTCACGTCAATAAAACCCCTTTCAGGAATAAGGTAACCATTTACAGCACTACCAATCTAAGCAGTGAGACTTTGAAACCCCTTTCAGGAATAAGGTAACCATTTACAGCACTACCAATCTAAGCAGTGAGACTTTGAAACCCCTTTCTAAGACAATTAGATTAGCACAGCTTTCCTTTTTTTCATTAAACAGTGTCTTTCTGAGCATTCTGAGGAACTAGTAGTTTAAATCCACCCAAAGTATTGTATTTTGTTCATCTCATTCATTTCAATTACATCAAAAACTGTTTATTTTTGTTAGAGTTTAATAAAATATGTGAAATTCTAAAAGAAGGATAGTTATGTCCTGTGGATACTGGATAATATAATATAATATTGTATAATATAATATAAATAGTATTTCTGTATCCTTTTATCAAGCGCAAATAACAGTTTTACTAGAATGTGGAAATGATCCTATTAAGCATTTTCCTTTGCATAGAAAGTATTTGAGTAGCTAAGAAAATAATAAGTTTTAAAATGTTCTGCATTATATGCCACTTCAATCAGATATGAAAAATAGTCATGTTTTACTTAGTCACTTGTTACTTAGCCTCAAATAATGCATTTAGAAATGTTTAATTAATACAAAAAAAAGGTTTTACTACCAAAAGTCCTGCCCCAAAACGAATAATGCAGAATAATAGAATAGAAAATGACCGGTGCACCAATAAATGATTAATGTTGTGAATACATTTACTAAGTGGTGAATTAAGTTCAAAGATTAAAATAAATAAATAATGGAGCCGATTGTACTCATATTCGCATCTGACAGGCAATATTCCAAGAATGAATAATACTGACCACACAGACATGAATATATCTCTTTTGAATAGTAAAATACATATCTACAAACATTTATAATAAATAGGCTTGATATATAGATATGTATAACAATATATATGTATTTCTATACATATATATGTACAACCAAAGGTGCACTTAAATAATGTCATCGAGGAGATGGGGGGTGCCTACCCAGTCCAGTGTTCTGGGCTCAGAAGCAGCCATGATCATGCACATGAACTGCTTACCAGTCCTCTTGTCAATCGGGTAGATGGTTGTGGGGGTGAACCTCCTGTTACGTTCCACAAACTCGCAGAGCTGCTGGTATACCTTTGGATATTCGTGGCGTAGAAAAACTCCTCGAATTCGCAGCTCCCGCTGGATGTTGATGAAGCAGATCTCCCTGGCCTTCCTGCCCTCCTCTCCCTCATTGTCGATGTCAGCCATTCCAGGGGGTGGCGTGAGGATCAACGTCTCCATATCCCTCTCTTTCTTAAGAACCTTACTCTTCTCCGGGCTGTAGGAGGCGAGCGCCACCTTGGCATATTTCCTGACAGTTGGGGCTTGATTCCTTGGTGAAGGTCCGTCAGGCATTTGTTCGCCAACGGCAATGGATACATTCAAGAGGAAACATTCGTTTGGGTCATAGTCCTTGCCTGCCTCCTGGAGCTCCTTGCAATACTCCCCCAGGTTGTCCTTGAAGCCGTCCAGCTCCCGTAGAGACAGGTAAGTCGGGGACATCTGGAGGCTCTCCAGGCCATACTGTAGGAAGTTACCGGACAGCCCTGGGTTTGGGAATCCCAGGAAGAGCACTCCCCTTCCCCGGGAAAGGAAGCCAACTTTGGCAATGCGCGAGAAGGCTTTGTGGACCTCGACAGTCTCCCGGCAGTGCTTGATGATATGGCGGCACACGCTGCCAATTCGGCCATACAGGCAACTCTCTTTGTGAATGTCCCAGTCCTCCCTGCGGCAGTTGCGGGAGCAGTAGTAAGTGTAGCAGCTGTGGCAGGATTTGAAGTAGAGGCAAGCATTGAATAGGGTCTCTGTCCGTCGGCATTTGTTGTTTGAGCACATCATGCTGTCGTCCTCGTCTGGGCTCTGGTCTGGGGAGCACTCGTCTCCACTCCTCAGGGCATCACTGCTGCAGTCCATATCTCGAAGGGCGTCGGGGTTCATTCTAATAGAGGTGGGTTGCTTGTCCAGGGGTGGTTCCTCTGACCCTGCCTTTGAACCTTTTCTAGACAGAGATGCTGCTTCTTCTTCATCGATCAGCTTCTTGAGTTGGTCCAGCAAATCCTCACTTGGCCTCCTAGTGGCAGGGGGTTTGTAGTCAGTAACAAGATCAGCTAGAAGCTCATCAAGTTGCTCCAGGCTTTGCTGTAGAGAGGCGCTGTTGTGCGTCTTTTCTTTGGTAGAGTCCACAGAGCAGGACATAGTGTCTGGCTGAGAAGCTTCTGGAACCACAGCACTTTTAGAGTGCAGAACATCCCAGCTGGCTCTTCGTGCCTCAAATTTGTTAAGGTTGCCTGGTCGAATGTCATTATCAGTGATGGTGATCTCAGGGGCGACGAACCAGAGCTTACTAGAAGTGGTCTTCCCTGACTCCGATGTTGGGCTTTTGTCAATTAGAGAGTTATCAGACAAAGACAAGGCTGCATAACGTCTCGGTGAACTGGAAAGGTTGACAACTACTGGCTGTGGTCTGTCATCTTCGGACGCAGTGCGCTTTGCTTGGGCAATAAGATTCTCATAACTCCGACCCCGCTGAACTGGAATAGGCTGCTCCCTCTCCACACGGGAGTTGAGGATATTATCCCAAGACCTCGAGTAAGGTTTGGAATCGGTGCCGATTCGTGGTGGCTCAATGCATGGGTTAGCATACCATGGCGTTAGCGCTGGCTCTTGCCTAACAGCTCTGGTCGGGGTGACCTGAGAGCCATACGAGGCAGGGTGATGGGTGGAATAACCAGACACCTCAGAGCCGTACCAGTCATCTGGTTGAGGCTGGACGACTCGTGCATGTCGACGTCCCTCTGTATAATATGCCCTTGCTGGAATGTGATGCTCCTGTGAAGGTGTATACATCTCATTCGCGTAATATATCCGCGGGGGAACAGACTGAATTTGATAAGTCCTTAGATCATCTCCATAGAATGTTCTTGCCGGCGGGGTTTGAATGATATATGGCCCTGGTTCACTTGCTGCATAGGCTTTCGGATATGCAGCTTGAACTGGGTATGGGTAAGATTCTACCTCTGTGTAATAGGATCGGGCTGGTACAGTATGCACCACGCGGGTCCTTGGATCCTGTACATACTGCATTTTGGGAGTGAGGTTTTGGCTTGGCATACTATAGCGATCATCCTGATAGTAAGTCCTTGGTTGGGGAGGGGCTGTGGCCACATACCTCCCAGGGTCGTCTGCATAAAATAATTTGGTTGGCACATTGGGGCTGGAATGAGCCCTGCGTTCCCTGCCATAGTAATCACCTGGGGAAGGCATTCTTTGCAGAGGCATCTCCATGGGCTGAATGTAACTATTTGGCATGCTGCGGGAATACTGGTATGCCTGCCCATACTCACCACCAAAAGAGTCAGTGGGAGTTGAGGTCCTTGAGAAGGTGAAATGGCGAGGTACTGTCAGACTCCTGCTTCCTCCACTAGGGTACCTCTGCCAAGGTATGTCAACTCTGGGTGTAGCAGGCTTCCGTCCAGTATTTTGCAAGACAGCCACATCTGGTTTGATGTCCACCCGACACCTGACGTGAGGGCTGGTGGCTGGCTTGTCCGGCCCTCCCTCTTCTACATTCTCAGCAACATAGAGGGGTGAATATCGGCTAGCATCACTCCTCTGTGGCTGGAGCTTGATGGGATGCACCTCATGCATTAGTGCCCTGGTTGCTGCGTAGGAGCACTCCCTACGTGGTGACACCTCTGGTCTCCAGTTAGGGTCCCTAGGTGCCCTCCGGGCCTCCCTACCCCTCCTCCCCATGGAAGGGGACTCCTCAAAGGACACAGGGGTAAGGTTAGTTTGGACTCTGGGGGCACTTTTTGACCTGGTCCTTTTCCTTTGCACTGGAACAACCACCTCACTAGCCATGTCTGAGACCAATGGCTGAGGGGTCAGTCTGTGGTTGAAAATGTCCGGTGCAGAAAAGCGGTATCCCTGCTGGCGGCCCAAGGCATTCCAGGCCATGTCTGGATTAGCAGCATGCCTGTCAGCCCTCCTGTAAGGGTGCTCCATTGAGAATGTGTGGTGTTTAGGGTACTCCAGTGACTTGTAGTCAAAGGTACGGCAGTGCCTCTTGTTATCCTGATTGTTGTCCAGTGTGCTTCGGTTTGGGGAATCACATTGTTCGGGGGGTTGGGAGGACTTGGAGTGCGAAGAAACAGGGAACACTTTTATATCTTTATACACAGTCGATACCAGTATGTCAGGCGGGTCTGTGCGTGTCATCTTAAAGGGACTCTCCTAGTTTTCCCCATCAAGCTGATTTAAGGTTGACGTTCCCTGCAGAGGTAAAAAGAAAGAAACGTGTGTAAGCAAAATTCTTGTTCATGTGTGCAATGTAATATGCATCACACGTATTGAATATACAAATTCATAAAGGATGATTGTCAGAGTAGAGGGTGAAGAGCTTGACGTAAAACGTGGGACCATTATATAGTACACTCACATAGACAAAGAACTGGAATTACCACAGATTGAAAATCTCTACTGGTAAATCAAAGATATCCTCGATCAACATGCATTTGCTGTTGACACTGCATCTAGCCCTAAGGTTAAAATAAAACATTACTCAACACTTTTTGCCCATGGTGTACAGGAGAAGCACACAGAGCTATCTTAATCCTGATCCCCATAGATAGACCGATTAGAGCTCTAGCAAGCAGTCAACACTGTCTATCTAACTGGGCCTTGTTTACGCTAACACACACCCACACAAGCTTCACACTAAATCAACCAGCGTAAATAATTCTGTCAAATCCCCAAATAAGATGAAATGAGTTACGGATGAGTTACAGATGAGTTACGGATGAGTTAAGGATGAGTTACGGATGAGTTAAGGATGAGTTACGGATGAGTTAAGGATGAGTTAAGGATGAGGATGAGTTACGGATGAGTTACGGATGAGTTAAGGATGAGTTACGGATGAGTTACGGATGAGTTACGGATGAGTTACGGATGAGTTAAGGATGAGTTAAGGATGAGTTAAGGATGAGTTACGGATGAGTTACGGATGAGTTACGGATGAGTTAAGGATTGGTTACGGATGAGTTACGGATGAGTTAAGGATGCGTTACGGATGAGTTAAGGATGGGTTACAGATGAGTTACGGATGAGTTACGGATGAGTTAAGGATGTTTGTAAATAGAATGGCAGTTAAAACCCCCCATAGACATAAATAATAAGAGGGTTAGTAAACATTTCTTTATGCATTTTAATCTTAATGTTGTTTGAGTATTGCATAGTAGGTTTGATTCATAACAGGCCTGTAATGACTACGTAATTACTAATATCAAAGCCGTGTGGATGGAACATTAATGGTATCAATGTGTTACATCTGCAACTGTTTTTCCATTATCATAAAGTATTCATATTTTGTGTATAAATGTAGATTGTTTTATAAACTTTTATCTGATCCCCAAATTAATATAAACTGCTGTATATTCCTAAACTTAAAATACTCCATTTCAAAAGATGTAACTTCTCTCACTAAATGTTCCATTTGCACAACTTCATTAAAACATTTTTCTCAACTACTTGTTCTTATCACAGTTGACAGCAGAACAGCAAGAAATGGATTCAAGGCCCAAAATAGTTTCCCTTGAGGCTTTTCACTTCATCTCGTCTTAGCTAAATGTCAAGGGACCAAGCTGCTAACACTGCCAGAGACGGGACAACAATCTCATTTACTAACGACAACAACCATGACATCAAGAGTACACCAAAATTCAAGAACACCATCGATTTACAAACGCCTGAAATAGTACTGAGCTCACTAACATACCTAATCTATCTGACAACAGACAAAGATAATGGATTTATGATTTAATTAAATACTTGGAAGCATAGCATGTTTTAAGGATTTGACCTACAGATAACATTTGCTCCCAGTCAATGGGGGTTTAGTTATATTAGGGGATGTGTAAATACAGGTGTTCCCACAGCTTGGTGCAAAATCCATTTCCTCAGTCTAGACAGATATGCAGTGAAAAATGTGCTGTACGTTCATATGGGCACCTGCAACGTAGCAACACCGCAACAACACCAGCTCTGTGACTCCTATGGGGCCCCAGGTAAGAGAACCAGAAACGGTTACCGCTGCTAAGGTGCATTATTCTACCTAAAGGGCACACGGTTGTTGTGGTATAATGTACATGTTGATTGAGAGACAGCATCTAGATATACCTGAAACGCCTCGCTGGCACATTAAAAAGCATGACACACTATGATACACATGATACACCTATGGTTAAAAGCAGTAATGCTTGATGTAAGGTGAAGACTTATAGAAAGACTAATAGAAGTTGATGGCTAAATGTTAAATAAGACAATACTTGTCATGTACCTCCTATTAATGCCTTCAGCCAAACCACAAGCTGCAACTGTGTTCCTGTGACACACAAGATGAAAAAGAAAACGGGATTAAATTCGCTGTCCTCTGTCTACAATAGAGGGAGGTTAAAACCAAGCCAACCCCCTATCCTTTAAGGGTTAACTGTTTTCAGCATTCATTAAAAACACGCCCAAGTGTTAGGAACAAGAGGCTCGTATTGTTTTGTGTGTCTGGTCCGACCTCAGGGATATGTAAATGAAGACCATCAAGCATCACACCCGTTCCCCACAGGATTATGTTCATCCGTTCCGTGGTGTGTCTCACTTGGCGGCTTCTCATGATCCCTCAAGATCACGTGACCATCATGTGGCCCACAGCACTCAACCTCTGCAAATAAAAATGTCTAAAAACAACCCTATATACATCACACCGATCCACAACGGAATCCCCACGTGATCTTTCATGAATACGGCTGCATGTGTACGTGCCAACGCGGGAAGGGAGATGCATTCTCAGCTCTCGTAACAGGATTATCTCGCCCTGTTTTAAATGGCTCAGCACAACTGGAACATAAAAGTGAATGACAGAGACACGCAGTTGGCAAAGAGAGAGAAATGCACTGTAATAGTATTAGTAGTGACGTCAGTGCTTCCACTAAATTAGTTGCCACCACTGCAATTATTATTTAAAAAAAACATTTAGTTTCTGCTAAGACTCGCTTTTAACATCAGAGTGACAAGTTACAACAAGTTACATATCTTCCTCAGATTCTACCCCCGGACCCCTCCAGGAAGGAGCTAACTAGCGTTAGTGCAATGACTGGAAGCCTATGGTAACTGCTAGCATGCTAGTAGATACCATAGACTTACAGTCATTTTGCTAGCGCTAGTTAACATTGGTTCGCAAAACTACGTCTAACTTCCTTCATACTGGATACAGAGACATAACAATCGTATCCATGAGTTCATCTGACTCTGGGGAACTAAATAAAGGGATTCATTGCCAAAATCCCGATGTATCCCTTTAAGGTCTAGTCATTCGATTACTACTCTATCATAGCACTACTGGGCCTCTCCATCCACCTTTCTCTTCCACGGCACACTACTCTATCATCTACTGGGCCTCTCCATCCACCTTTCTCTTCCACGGCACACTACTCTATCATCTACTGGGCCTCTCCATCCACCTTTCTCTTCCACGGCACACTACTCTATCATCTACTGAGCCTCTCCATCCACCTTTCTCTACCACGGCACACTACTCTATCATCTACTGGGCCTCGCCATCCACCTTTCTCTTCCACGGCACACTACTCTATCATCTACTGGGCCTCTCCATCCACCTTTCTCTTCCACGGCACACTACTCCATCATCTACTGGGCCTCTCCATCCACCTTTCTCTTCCACGGCACACTACTCTATCATCTACTGGGCCTCTCCATCCACCTTTCTCTTCCACGGCACTATGCTTTATTGGGGTCTTCACATCTGACGTGATCGTGTGAATGTGTGTGAATGGTTGCAGGTGCCAGCTGAGCCTACCTGCCCGTACTTCTGCCTGCGCAGATGGACATGAATTATTCAGCTAAGATTCTTCCTGGCTGTGCAGTTCATTCATGAGCAAAATTCCTTACATGGCTCATACAATCGCTACGCTGATCTGGCATGTGCACCGTCCCTATTTGCCAATTATTACAACAAACCTGGTCGTTCCAAAATGCTATTTTGGGAGAGAGAACTAAGTGGTCTGCTGCTGAAAATGTATTCAATGCCATATGGATACATTAAAATGCACCCGCATTGCCACCATGTCTGTACCAAGCTCATGCAGGCAGGTTCTTTGTACAGTATTGTCCCCATATAGCATGTGACACAAACATTTTTGAAAAACAAGCTAACAAACAAACTAAACAGCGAAGATATGAATAAGAGCCTTGTCTCTCAATCTTAAGGGGCCACGTAAAACAACGAGCTTTGGTAAGAAATGCAGTGATGTCACTTTGGTGAACAAACAGTGGTGTGTAAAGCGAACTCAGCAGATGTTCACGTCATTCAGCACATGGAAGGAGAAATAGGCCTATGCATTGTCACAGAGGGCTCTATTTTCACAAACCTAACGCAATGGTCAATCTAAGCGTTGGTGGTAGAGCTATAGGTTCGGGGTGGGGGGTGTCAGAAATATTTGGGCTATTTTCACAACCACAATTGTCGGTGGACTTGCTGGCATTGGTGCAAAAGGGCTTAGTTTTGATAAATAAACAAGTTGGCCAATCAGAACGTGTTTCATCTGAAAATATGTGGTTGCTTCAAGTTGTGTATTTACGGTCTTTTATGTATTGCCTTGGAATCAACTCCAATTCCAATGTCAGGCCGTTATAGTTTGTTAAATAGCTTACAGAAACGAAATAACAACTTGTTTTAAATATCACACTTGCAGGTACCATCATTTCTCCATGTGGGCATTTAATATTCAAACAACAGACGATGGAGGGTTTTAAGCACATCCAAACATTTCACAGTAGCTGGACAAGGATCCAATACAAAGAGAAAAGGAGAATGTCCAATCACTGTTGCACTGCTCCCAAATATGTTTCAAGAACATAATGGCAACCATTTTACAGATCAGATCCCATTCACACAACTCCAGAAGTTGATGTGTACACGTGCCACGGACGTCGTCACCATAAAACCAAGGTGAATCATTCTAATATGTTTGGTTGTAATAAATTAAAACAAACAAATCTTATATTTATTTTTGTACAACAATAAATACATGTGAAATGTAATGATATCATAACATGGCCATTGCTGATGAACCAGCCTTGATTATAGTAGGACTGGGGTAAAGGCAGCTGTTTCTAAATAGGAATTATACAAGCACCAAAAGCATATTATGCCATGTGCATATGGGCAGTGTGTGTCTAGACTGGTTAAGCTGCGTTACCAATGTCAAAATTCAAAATGTTCTTAAGGACACACCTCAAATAGGTCCACCCCTCCTATCTGAGAACAAACGAGCTGCTATTAGACAGGTAAATTACCAATCCTTGCGCAACTTTTTGAAAATAGCAGATCGCTGTCTTTAATTGGTCGAAAATGCAAACTAATGTGCGTTTGACACTTGCGCCTCGTTAACACCAGCTGAAAATACAGACCAGAATGGACGCGCTTAGGACTAGGTTTAAATGGTCTCTTCCACAACTTGCTGAACCCAGCTGTGTGCTACTACAGTATGTGAAGACACTAGAAGCACTTACAGTGCCTTGCGAAAGTATTCGGCCCCCTTGAACTTAACCTTTTACCACATTTCAGGCTTCAAACATAAAGATATAAAACTGTATATTTTTGTGAAGAATCAACAACAAGTGGGACACAATCATGAAGTGGAACGACATTTATTGGATATTTCAAACTTTTTTAACAAATTAAAAACTGGATATGTTTATTTTTGAACCATTCCATTGTAGATTTTGCTTTATGTTATGGATCAATGTCTTGTTGGAAGACAAATCTCCGTCCCAGTCGCAGGTCTTTTGCAGACTCCATCAGGTTTTCTTCCAGAATGGTCCTGTATTTGGCTCCATCCATCTTCCCATCAATTTTAACCATCTTCCCTGTCCCTGCTGAAGAAAAGCAGGCCCAAACCATGATGCTGCCACCACCATGTTTGACAGTGGGGATGGTGTGTTCAGGGTGATGAGCTGTGTTGCTTTTACGCCAAACATAACATTTTGCATTGTTGCCAAAAAGTTCAATTTTGGTTTCATCTGACCAGAGCACCTTCTTCCACATGTTTGGTGTGTCTCCCAGGTGGCTTGTGGCAAACTTTAAACAACACTTTTTATGGATATCTTTAAGAAATGGCTTTTTTCTTGCCACTCTTCCATAAAGGCCAGATTTGTGCAATATACAACTGATTGTTGTCCTATGGACAGAGTCTCCCACCTCAGCTGTAGATCTCTGCAGTTCATCCAGAGTGATCATGGGCCTCTTGGCTGCATCTCTGATCAGTCTTCTCCTTGTATGAGCTGAAAGTTTAGAGAGACGGCCAGGTCTTGGTAGATTTGCAGTGGTCTGATACTCCTTCCATTTCAATATTATCGCTTGCACAGTGCTCCTTGGGATGTTTAAAGCTCGGGAAATATTTTTGTATCCAAATCCGGCTTTAAACTTCTTCACAACAGTATCTCGGACCTGCCTGGTGTGTTCCTTGTTCTTCATGATGCTCTCTGCGCTTTTAACGGACCTCTGAGACAATCACAGTGCAGGTGCATTTATACGGAGACTTGATTACACACAGGTGGATTGTATTTATCATCATTAGTCATTTAGGTCAACATAGGATCATTCAGAGATCCTCACTGAACTTCTGGAGAGAGTTTGCTGCACTGAAAGTAAAGGGGCTGAATAATTTTGCACGCCCAATTTTTCAGTTTTTGATTTGTTAAAAAAGTTTGAAATATCCAATAAATGTCGTTCCACTTCATGATTGTGTCCCACTTGTTGTTGATTCTTCACAAAAAAATACAGTTGTATATCTTTATGTTTGAAGCCGGAAATGTGGCAAAAGGTTGCAAAGTTCAAGGGGGCCGAATACTTTCGCAAGGCACTGTAAGTCACCAAGAGGCATCACGTTCCTGTTGAAAGGCAATGGCCGTTACGATTCAAAGCCAGGGAGTCAAATCAATGGCTCCAATGAAAGCCCCTTATCCATCTGAATGTGTAACACTTAAAGACTAGTGCACTTGGAGCATTCAGTTTCCCTAAGCATTTCCCCTGCCAACCATAGTATTACGGCCTTCACCTGTTTCTGTATTCAACCATTCATTCAAATCTAATAGACACTGATGAGCTGCTGTTTAACAGATCTGGAAAGATAAAGTGGTATGAGTGACACGCATTGTAGCAACTCTCCCCCCCCAATTTTAAAGATACAAATATTTTCATATACTGTATCTTGGCCAAATTTAGACTTAGCAGCCTGCATTTTGAACAAGACGTCAGCTGTGATTTCATGAATATGAGAACAGAATGTAAGAAACTTAACCTCGAAAAAATGTCCAAACAAAGTCAACCCCACCACTTGACAGTTACTTACAGAGCTGCCTCTTCCTATAGTAGACATTGCGCTGTGCGTAGGGCCAAGAGCCCCCCCTTTTGGAGGGGGAACTGTTGAATTAGAAAAGTTGAATACACAAGGTGCCATTTTGAAATGTGGTAGTGCATCAGCAGTTTCCCACTTGTTATGTCAGTCACTCAACTAGCTATGTCAAAAAAAATACAAAAATAAGTTAGTCTAGCCAGCTATCTAAACCTTGGCCTAATTATCACCAAATTACCCATCAGGCATGCAGGGCAGGTGTTCAGGGTCCCTGACCTGCAGGGGGCCCCCATTGATTTTGTTAGTCACTTGCACACAGATATCATATGAACATGGCATAAGTCGAGGCAAACTGTGTTTTTTTAAAGGCAACATTTTCTCCTCTAGAAAATGTGCAACATTGTCTTTACACACCATGGCAAAATGTGTAGAATTACAGGTAATTCATTTTAACACTGCAAAAAAACGCTAGAAGTGGGCGGCACTGACTACTTACTATGACAATGGTGAGATAGCAGCGGATAGCTAATTGTGGGATCATAAATCATCCATCATCACTTCCTCATCCACATGTTTCTGTCTGGTGCCACTGTGTTGCCTATTAAATCATATGCAGCCTTGCATACTGTCTAACCTCTTTCTGCCAAATGAGCTGAGTGTCAAAGTAATAGGTCAGCTCCATGAAAGACCTGGCGCTCCAGCAATTCCTGTGTAACCCGCCCATTTGTAAGAAATGTGGCCAGCCTTGTGAATGGCATATAGAACCCAAGCCCTGCTCACAATTACAACATACTGTCTATATACGTGCGATGACCTGGACCTTCACTGTGTACAAAACAGTGAGGGCACAATAAGGACTAGCAGTACTTCCTCGTCGTATGGGAATTTGCAATTCTATGCAATTCTATTTTGTGGGAATCGTTTGAAAGAAGCAAAAAACAAGTGAGTGGTGCAACGGGATGTTTTGTGAGGACACTATTGGAGTCCCATCAGTGGAAGGCTGATAAGTGCCTTTCCAATGTCCTCCTATTATTGGCTCCCTCCTGTCAGATCTTTCATAGGACCATCTGGCCATGCTGAGCTGCCTGGTGACCAATCACAGCCACTCCACACCTCCCTCTAACACCACACCCTTAACCTCATCTGACCTCTTGCCTGACTCAGGGGACCACCTGGGACTTCTTCTTCACCACACACAACATTCTCAAATGCACATTAGCAGACACTTTACCTCATAGTAATTTACAGTAGTGAGTGCATACATTGTCTCCTGTGGGAATTGAACCCACAACCTTGGCATTTGTAAGTACCATGTGTTACCAACTGAGCCACATCAGAGTAACAACACAACTAAACCTTTGTTTACCTAATAACACCTGGGGCTTTTTCAGTGGCATACAACTTTCCAGAGCTTTGCAGATACTGGGAAAAGGAAATCTCCCTCCAACATTACACAGACTGTAATGAGACATGTTTTTCATTCAGTGGCTTTCATCAAAACTCCTGAGTGTCTGAGCTTCTGACCATGGTAACACCGCAAGATGTAGTGTAGTGTGGAGTATTCCCTTTCCACGGAGACTTCTTTGCACCTGCTACTTCTCTAGCAGGTGTGCAGAGAATTATGCAGATCTGAATGTAGGCTAATGTATGGAGGTGAGACACTTCTTCATTCTAAATGACAGTGAAGCATGTCTGTTCTACACCATGTATTTCTCTATATGATCTTTCTGTGACATCGTGCCCTCAAGAATAGTCCCTCCTGGCCTCATGTAATGTCAATGAGCTTGGCCCTTCACAGCTACAGTATGACTGTCTTGTCAAGTTGTGAGTTGGAGAAGTACTTCTGTCTTGATGTGTAACATCTTCCAGCTGCTTGTCATTCTGCTTAGCCATCTCACATGCAATATTACAACACATGATGTTACGTTGACTGTAGTCCACATACAGAGTGGACAAACTGCTTGCTGAGGAGCAGAGAGAGCCTTTCTGAAAAGGTACCACTCGATCACGAAACAGTTTTAGATGAGCTAGGCTCATATATAGGATAGGGGAAATGTTCAATCACTAGAGCTTAATATGTCACTTAACTGCGACAGCTGTCCAGGGGCAGTCACTCTAAAGTGTATTGGTGTAGCATGATTTGTAATCGAAAAGACATCTGCTGTCTCCACCCTCCCCCCCCCCCCAACATGCAAGGCTACTATCATTCTGAAGTCTTATTTTTTTTTAGATTATATATTATTAATGATCCAATATTGTGCATTTTATCACAATTTCCCCCACATTTTCATTAATGTAACAGTCCAAAATAGTTAAAAACAAATAAATGTTTTATATTTTAAAACATTGCTCCCCTAATGAAAAGGCCTGAGTTAAACATAACAAAGAAAATAGAAATATTTCAAATGAAATTCTATTAAAATGAAATCAGACTTTTTTTCTTCCAAATTTGAGCTTTTTTTAGCCATTTCAGTAATGAGAAGCCAAGTGGGGTGAAGAATAATGAGAGAATAATAACCAAATTCTGAAGGCATATAAATTAATAAACTAACTTAGCTTCTACTACTCCACTAGACGATGCATCATGGGTAAATAAAACTTTATTTAAAACTGATTGGTTTTTACAGGAACTTGAAAAAGTATTACGTTAATGACATACATGTCCACAGAAACTGTGTTTGATTATAATAAATATTATAGTTTAAGGAAAACTTCAACTGTTGTACAATTTATGTGATTTATGGACAAACTACATCAACATGTTTTGTGTTTCATGAGAATCACCCACATAGAGATCTCCTGATAGAGAACTTTTAGCTTGGAGTAGAGATGCACTATTATAAGCAGTACATCAACCTCAACCCCCTTATCACCTTTGTTAGTGAATGAATGCGTCAGAACAGCAATGCAACGCATTCATCACCTCTTCGTCTTGTCTTCATCACAAGAGCTACAGCTTTGTGTCACCGCTGGCTGGGTAACAACAGATGGGAATGAGTGATCAACGTTGAGTTTGGGGCTAAGCATGCAGAGGACACACTGGATGGTCTTTCTACGAAAGGTTCTGTTGGGACGTCATTCGTGGCCTAGCAGTCCAGTTTACCATGCATTGCCAAAGGCCTCTCTCTCTCTTTCACTCTCTCTTTCCATCACCATATCCCTGTCTTTCTCTCTTTATCTATCCCCCCCATCTCATTCCCCAGTTGCCCCATTTTCATAGCCCCTAACCGGTCTCGTTAATTCCATCGCAATCAGACACTCTGACAGCATTCTATCTGCCCTGTCGGAGGCTCGTCCATTGAAAGGATTTCAATGGCCAATTTAAGGCTGGGACCTTCTTTATAGCCAAGTGATAATACATTTTTTATATGTTAGTAGTGATAATCCTGATATGGAGCTGTTGATTCTGCAGCCCAACAATACAAGTGTGTTTCAGCCTTTCTATCTGTGAGAGCTGGACAGCACAAGCTGTCGTGCTGTGTACTACAGTGGAAGCTATGTGTGGGGGGGTATACAAATGGTAAATCTCTTACAAAAAAAGGGGACAACATATTAATGGGCGCAACTTTGACATCATATTCTCTCCATCTGTATAGGTTGGCAAGCTCATGATCCAATCATCTTCTTACTTTAACCACCACATTGTTTTTCTTCCAAAGCGTTGCGGCGGCCTCAGCCATGCTTCTGTTCCAGGGTTTCCCATCCTCAAAGGTGCAATGCATCAGTTTTACATCTGGTAGTCCTAGTGATCGCTCATGCTGACTGCGTCAATGGATTTGTCCTCGAAAGGAGTTCAAAATTATACAGTGCATTCGGAAAGTATTCAGACCCATTGACTTTTTCCACATTTTGTTACATTATAGCCTTATTATAAAATTGATGAAATTGTTTTTTCCCCCCTTTATCAATCTACAAGCTTTCCCCTTAATCAATCTTGTAGGTGTGCCAAGCTTGTAGCGTCATACCCAAGAAGTCTCGAGGCTGTAATCGATGCCAAAGGTGCTTCAACAAAATACTGAGTGTAGGGTCTGAATACTTACGTAAATGTGATACTTCATTTTTTTTCTCACAATTTTTTACATTTGCTAACATTTCTAAAAACCTGTTTTCGCTTTGTCATTATGGGCTATTGTGTGTAGATTGATGAGGGAAATGTTTTTATTTAATAAGGCTGTAATGTAACAAAATCTGGAAAAAGTCAAGGGGTCTGAATACTTTCTGAATGCACTGTACATTCCAGATGTAGAATATGTGTCATTTTCTGTATGTTCAAAAGACCTCAAATCAGTTATTAAATGTTGCACAAAATGTTTGTAGTTCAGATATCCATCACTACACTTCAAGGGGAATTTCACCCTGGGGGAATCTGGGATTGTTGTCATCATATCTGAGGCATTTCTAGGACAGTGAGATGTGTTTCACATATATTTGCCCTGAAGGAAGGCAGGTCAGGGCTTCGCGTGCTGAATGATACACCCTATGACGGCTTCCGGTGTATTGAAGGATGGGGACGAGATCTAAAAATACATGTAGTACTGCTTTGTGGCATTTCGCGAAGGCTCTATGTTACACGGATCGGACTATACATTGTTTTGTGGGTGTAGATATGTTGTCCTTGTTCAATAGAGCCATTGGACTTCTTTCAGCGATGTTCCTATCGGTGGATTCATTGCTAAATATACAAGCAGACATATTTTTTCCAGTCTCTGAAAGGCTACAGCTTGTGTTGGGAGGTCTTCAGTTCTCTGGCCCCCGTCCCTCCCCCAAGACGGCCTTTATATAAAAGGTGGACACTAACAACAATAATTTGAGCAAAACTGAAAGAACTGACCAGTCGCAATGGCTTCAAGTGATTCCTCTCATTAACATAAATTTGATGATGAAGCATCTATTAGCTAAGAGGAATCGAAACAAAGAGTTAAATTTAGCTTACGTTTGAAGCTCAGCTACAGCCGATGCCAGCACCAAGCGGGCAGATGACAAATACGGTGCCTAGCTAAGTCATTTATTTTTCCTGAAAGCCACATAGCTAACTTTAGTTTATCTGCTAAAACCCATATCGTCTATTGCTGGCTAACATACTGCTGTGTTAAAGTGGGGGGAAATCAAATAAGTCAGCCAGCTTTGTAGCTAGCTAGAGTGCTAAATTAGCTAGCTAAACAACTACCGGTAGCCATATCTATGACTAAAAATATATATTTTGTATGTTGATTATAAAACCTCCTCTCTTTTTAGTCATAGATATGGCTAACTACCAAACAGCAAGCTACAACATTACAATCAGCCAACTAAATCTAGGTTTACCAGCAAACAATAGCACATGACTGGAGTTGGCTAGCTAATTAGCCTGGCGCCTGCTAACAAATGCGCCACACCTCGCATTTGTAACTTTTTTAGAAAACATTTCACATCAGCAACTTTAAATAATTTACTAGCTAGCTATGTATCACAATTGACAAGGGTTGACATTGGTTATGATTATGATTATTATTTCAATCACAAAATTATAGGCATGACGCAAGATACGATTCCAAACAGATGTAAATAACAATGAATGTATATCCAGCAAGCTAGCTAAGTTTACTAGCAAACAGTGAGGAGAAAAAATAAGACAACAATTTACAGTTATAAACCTCTAAAATTGTAGCTGGTATTACTTTAAAAATCATTGCCTAAGCATGCCTGATAGACATAGCTGTAGGTAGATACTGTCTGCCTACCTACCTAAGCTCATTTGTACGGTCTGGTCACTGTGCAAAGGTTGAGGGTTATGCCCTATCTCTTTCTATTAGTCTAGATATTGTTGTACATGTAATCTCTGTGTGTGTGCACATGTATGCATGTGCACTAGTCTACCCTGGGGTTGACATTATGCTGGCATGGTTAAACTGTTGTCCAAACTGTATAATAGAGTATCATTTGTTTTGTTTTTTGTCTTACAGACAATACCGTGTGGTGCCTGGGCATCTTCCTGGAGTGGATTCTAGATACAGAAACATAATTCCTTTAACTGGGTGTGCCATTGTAGCAGAACTGTGTCCTGTGAACTGTATCCCTCTCGAGGGATTAGACATTATGCTCAATTTTTCAAGCAGATGACTCACAAGGAGCTGAATGGCAGCTTGATCATAACACTCCTCCCACAGCTTTACAAGTATCCCCTGAACTTACTGTATGTTTCTTTGGAATGGCAAATTCATCATGACCACCTCTCCCATCATCTGCTGATCACCAGTTCTCTTAGCTACAGATTGTTACACCAGATAATGTGATTTAACGTTGGCCTCGGTTTTTTGGAAACAGGAGTCTCATAAAATGTATGTGACCAGCTGCAGGGGGTCAGTTAGAATTTAGAAAATTCTCCATTATGAAAATACATGTTTTGCTCCATAAAGTAATCCAATAACATGTGTGCCGCTATCGTGTCTATTTCAAGACTTCTCACTCATTGATCAAGACAGGCCTCTGGCATCATGACATGCAGCCCTTTGGGGTGGACACCCACCTGTCTCGATCAATGAAAGAAGACATGAAATAGACCAGATGTCTGCAAAAATCTTTGGGTAAATCACATTATCTGGTGTAACAATCTGTAGCTACAGTTCTCTGCGCTTGTGTCTCTACAACTGAGACACACTCGGACACACTGAACTAGTGTTCATATAAATGGTTTTGTATGTTACTTGTACCATTTAACATTGTTGTTGAGTTAGCATTACATAGTGTACACTCGTGTTTTAGAAATCCCAAAGAACGTTTGTTTATTTGTCAATCTGAATGTCTAGCATCTGTTTGGTGCTACAGAGCCATGCTTATACTGTATAAATATCTTCTGTGAATCGATAAAGGCTGACACATTTTAAAGACTGATAGAAAATATCCACATTTACTTTATGATGGTTCTACATCAGGGCTCTCCAACCCTGTTCCTGGAGAGCAACCATCCTGTAGGTTTGCTGATATATATTTTTTATTGAACCTTTATTTCACTAGGCAAGTCAGTTAAGAACTCATTCTAATTCACAATGACGGCCTACCCCAGCCAAACCTGGACAACACTGTCCCAATTGTGCACCGCCCTACGAGACTTCCAATCACGGCCGGATGTGATACAGCCTGGATTCATGCTATTCAACCGATCACTGCCCGCACTTGCTCGCACGTCCAGCATAACTACTCTGGATGGCTCTGACTTAGAATACGTGGACAACGACAAATACCTAGGTGTCTGGTTAGACTGTAAACTCTCCTTCCAGACTTACATTAAGCATCTCCAATCCAAAATGAAATCTAGAATTGGCTTCCTATATCGCAACAAAGCATCCTTCACTCATGCTGTCAAACATACCCTCGTAAAACTGACCATCCTACCAATCCTCGACTTCGGTGATGTCATCTATAAAATAGCCTCCAACATTCTACTCAACAAACTGGATGCAGTCTATCACAGTGCCATCTGTTTTGTCACCAAAGCACCATACACTACCCACCATTGCGACCTGTACGCTCTCGTTGGTTGGCCCTTGCTTCATACTCGTCGCCAAACCCACTGGCTACAGGTTATCTACAAGTCTCTGCTAGGTAAAGCCCCGCCTTATCTCAGCTCACTGGTCACCATAGCAGTAACCACTCGTAGCACACGCTCCAGCAGGTATATCTCACTGGTCAAAGCCAATTGCTACTTTGGTCGTCTTTTCTTCCAGTTCTCTGCTGCCAATGACTGGAACAAACTGCAAAAATCTCTGAAGCTGGAGACTCTCCCTAACTAGCTTTAAGCACCATCTGTCAGAGCAGCTCACAGATCACTGCACCTGTACATAGCCCATCTGGAAACAGCCCATCTATCTACCTACCTCATCCCCATACAGTATTTTTTTTAAATCTTGCTCCTTTGCACCCCAGTAACTCTACTTGCACATTCATCTTATGCACATCTACCATTCCAGTGTTTAATTGCTATAATGTAATTACTTCGCAGCCAATGCCTATTTATTGCCTTAACTACCTTATCTTACCTCATTTGCACTCACTGTTTATAGACTTTTTGTTTTCTTTTGATCTACTGTATTATTGACTATGTTTTGTTTATTCCATGTGTAACTCTGTGTTGTTGTATGTGTCAAATTGCTATGCTTTATCTTGGCCAGGTCGCAGTTGCAAATGAGAACTTGTTCTCAACTAGCCTACCTGGTTAAATAAAGGTGAAATAAAAAAAATTCACACCAGGAACTATAGTGATGAGTCTTGCACTGAACTGCAGTGCCTTAGACCGCTGCGCCACTAGGTGCATATCTAAGCCTTTACAATTAGGCATGAACAAATCCACATATTTTCAGAAATGTATCATTACCTGATCATTTAAGTATTTGAACCCCCCCCCCCCAAAATAATAATTTCAACAGAAATAGTTACATGATATGTACTATTCATCCTCATATGTCTAAATCGAAATTATGAAATGTCCAGCCAAATTATTTTACCTGTTCAGGTGCCAAAAATCATAGTCCTTCTTCACAAGAAGGTGATGTATCTGAGCATACATTTGCACCATATTCAGTAGTTGTCACGCTCTGACCATAGAGAGCCCTTGTTTCTCTATGGTGTAGTAGGTCAGGGCGTGACAGGGGGTGTTCTAGTTTATAATTTCTATGTTGTGTTCTAGTTTATATTTTCTATGTTGGTGTTTTGTATGATTCCCAATTAGAGGCAGCTGGTTATCGTTGTCTCTAATTGGGGATCATATTTAAGTAGCTATTTTTCCCACCTGTGTTTGTGGGATATTGTTTTGTGTTTGTGCATGTGCACCACGTAGTCATGTTTAGTTGTTTGTTTATTGATTTATATATTTTTTTATTTGTTTCACTTTGCAATAAACATGTGGAACTCAACATCCGCTGCGCCGTGGTCCCGTTCTTACGACAACCATGATAGAATATCCCACCCACAAAGGACCAAGCAGCGTGAAAATGAGGTAAGGAAGTTTTGGACTTCGAGAGCACGAGAGCCTTCCTTGGCAGTAGTCGCCAAGGAGCATGGAAGGACAGCGACGACACTGGGGACCACGGCCACAGAAACCCCAAGATTTTTTTGGGGGGGGGACATGGAGCTGGCGGTCGAGCAGCGGAGAGTGCCAGAGCCTGTTTGGGAGTCGGAGGAGGAATTTGAAGAAAGATTCCGGAGAGAGGTGGTAGCGATGAGAATGCTGCCGTAATGGTGTGCTGAAGAGCGTGACGCCAGTCCAGTGCCATCTGCACCGGTTTCATGAACCGGTTGCGCCTTCCCAGTCCGGTACGTCTTGTGTCAGCTTCCCGCACTCGCCCTGAAGTGCGTGTCACCAGTCCGGTACCACCTGGACCGGCTCCACACACTAGGCCTCCAGTGCGCCTCCCCAGTCCATTACGTCCTGTGTCTGCTCCTGGTACTTGCCCTGAAGTGCGTGTAACCAGTCCGGTGCCACCTGTACCGGCTCCACGCACTAGGCCCCAGGTGCGCATTCACAGTGCAGAGCTTTCGGCGACGGTTCACAGTCCAGAGCTTCCAGCGACGGTCCAGAGCTCCCGGCGACGGTCAATGGTCCGGAACCTCCCGGCGACGGTCAACGGTCCGGAACCTCCCGGCGACGGTCAACGGTCCGGAACCTCCCGGCGACGGTCAACGGTACGGAGCTTCCCGGCAAGGCATCCAGTCCCGCTCCAAGGCCGGAGCCTTCCTCTGCACCGATGCCCAGTCCAGGCACGGCATCTAGTCCCGCTACATGGCAGGAGCCTTCCTCAGCGCCGGTGCCATCCAGGCACAGCGACCAGCCCAGCACCAAGGCGGGAGCCTTCCTCTGCGCCGGTGCCCAGTCCAGGCATGGCGGCCAGTCCAGCTCCAGAGGCCTCCTCTGGTCGGATCCTGGGTCTAGGGGGGGGTTACGACCCGCACCGGAGCCGCCACCAACAATAGTCACCCATCCTAACCCCCCCATTTGGTTTCAGGTTTTGCGGCAGGAGTCCGCACCTTAGGGGTGGGTACTGTCACGCCCTGACCATAGAGAGCCTTTGTTTCTCTATGGTGTAGTAGGCACAGAAAGGCTATACAAGGCACAGAAAGGCAAACATTGTCATATTTAATCTAAGTAAATATTTCCAAAGTACCACTATTTCTGTTTAAAAATGCAGCATAGCAAATCCAGAGCTCCAATCAAAACATGTTTTCTGTAAAGATGCAAAAGTAGGCCAATCTTTGCTAAAAATGTATTTAATTTATTTAACAGAAAATAAAAGTTGCACACCCTCAATCCCCCTGTCTACCCTGTTTGTTATGGATGCAGATTGGGTCGTCAGAGATGGTCCCTCGCAGTCCAGATCCAACGTGGGGTGGTAGTGTTTGTCTGTGATCCACTCCAAACTGTCAATGCCTAAAACATTAATCCAAATTGTGTCGATATTGCAAGAAAATATTGTAATTTCACATAACCATCTACCTGCTTCATTCATGATGAGAAAGCTAACTGGAACAAGCTAGCTATCTTATATTAACCAGCAATACAAAAACCAGTAATACAATATTAACCAGTAATTAAATGTTAGCTGTCACGTATTTTGTTATTTGTTAGCTAGCTAGGCTACCAGTTAGCTTTTACTTCCCAAACAAGTCTGGATAGCTAGCTCTCCCTACTGGCTGCTGGCCAATTTAGCTACATTTCTTGATTCTATTTACTAAAATAAAAAAAACATCTCACTTTAGCGTTAGGTGAGGTATTTTCTGAACAGCTTCTCACTTCTTTGTTTCTCCAGTCCTCAGTTTGAGCACACACCATTTACACACTAATTTGTGGCGCCCCAATATTGACAGTTGGAACTCTTGTTGCTAGGCTACCAGTTACAATGCTTTTAGCTTGAGGTTTGTGCACTCTTTATCCAGAGGGGAAAACAAACATTATAGCTAGTGTCTGAAAGAATTATATGAATGTCATATTGGTCATATTACTGACGATGTCGTCAACTCAAATAACCATCAGAAATGTATTTAGCTAATCGAAATGCATATCAAGACCCTAATATGGTCCTCAGTCAAGAGAATATGCATTGTATGTTCTGAGAAAATATACGATGTAGGCCTACTGTCAGTATTTGTAGACTTACTGTCAGTAATAAAATGTCCACATAGGCCTATCACAAGATATCTAATGAGTCAATATCCGCCCATACCATGTATGATATCCAATGGGAATCTAAAACTGATTTGTGCATTAAAGAAAAATATGGATTGAGCATGTGCTCATTTTCAGCATATCAAAAAGCATATCAATATCCAGATATGGACCTCAGCCAAGGGAAGCATATCTGGAATCAATCTAGCTTCATATCTTGATTGTGTTGAGAAAACCAAGATATGCGATGTATACAGTCGATATTCGTCAACATGAAGAGAGAACATAGGATGTCTCATATCTCAGGATATTCAATGAGTCACAGGAAATGCCCATGTGCGATATTGGGAGTAATCCCAATATCATATATGTCTAAAAGACACATCTAGATTCAGAATTTGTCAGGATATGGTGCAAATCCACAAATGTAAAATATGCATTGGAAATGGTCTGTATTCTGTAGAATATCACAAATGTGTCATGTAAAGATATCCCCTGATATGGAAACATTTTGCCCAGTGATAAAGCTTGTAAACAGTGGGGATGTGTCATTGTTATTAGGCCACGGTAGGGTAGGGGCGAAGGACACAGAAGGCCATGTTTTTCAATTTGTAGAAACACACATTACATGGCATACTCCAGCCCTCAGGGCAGATCAGCTGGCCTAGTGAGTCAGGCTAGCGGCTAACCATTAGCAACTGAGCTGTACTCAAATAAATAGTATGGATACTTAGCAACATGCTACACGTGGATAGTGTAGGTCAAGTGAGTGAAGCCCATTTTAATTTAGCCATGCAGTCAACCTAACATTGCCAGTGCTCCATGATCCTTTGAGCTGAACATAAAGACATGGCCAGCTACATGGGGAAATATCAGGGCTTTCATGTACTGGGCTATGTGTGAGACAGTGATATCTAGGCCAACATGGATGAAGGAATGAATGACTGAAAAATAAGTCATCACAGCTGTACAGTGAGGCTATGTTCAAGATCACTTGGTCGTCTTGGGTTTCCAAGAGGTTAGGCCTATGTTAATTCTAAGGTGTTAAAGTACATCATGTATTACTGGTCGTGAGTTGAGAAGTATTGAGAACTTTGATATGCCCGTAGAGTACATTATGTTAAACAATATATTGGAAAATTTGCCAAATTAACTATTTCATATTTGTATATTCATGAACACAGCAAAACAACAAACGTCCTCACACTGTCGACTGAGTTTATTTTCAGCAAACTTAAAATGTGTAAATATTTGTATGAACATAACAAGATTCAACAACTGAGACATAAACTGAACAAATTCCACAGACATGTGACTAACAGAAATGAAATAATGTGTCCCTGAACAAAGGGGGGTCAAAATAAAAAGTAACAGTCAGTATCTGGTGTGGCCACCAGCTGCATTAAGTACTGTACTGCATCTCCTTCTCATGGACTGAGCCAGATTTGCCAGTTCTTGCTGTGAGATGTTGCCCCACTCTTCCACCAAGGCACCTGCAAGTTCCCAGACATTTCTGTGTGGAATGGCACTAGCCCTCATCCTCCGATCCAACAGGTCCCAGACGTGCTCAATGGGATTGAGGTCCGGGCTCTTCGCTGGCCATGGTAGAACACTGACATTCCTGTCTTGCAGGAAATCATGCACAGAACAAGCAGTATGGCTGGTGGCATTGTCATGCTGGAGGGTCATGTCAGGATGAGCCTGCAGGAAGGGTACCACATGTGAGAGGAGGATGTCTTCCCTGTAACACACAGCGTTGAGATTGCCTGCAACAAGCTCAGTCCAATGATGCTATGATGGACCCTCCACCTCAAAATCGATCCCACTCCAGAGTACAGGCCTCGGTGTAACTTTCATTCCTTCAACAATAAACACGAATCTGACCATCACCCCACGTGAGACAAAAACGCGACTCGTCAGTGAAGAGCACTTTTTGCCAGTCCTGTCTGGTCCAGTGACAATGGGTTTGTGCCCATAGGCGACAGTGTTGCCGGTGATATT
Source organism: Oncorhynchus gorbuscha (assembly GCF_021184085.1). Taxonomy (NCBI): domain Eukaryota; kingdom Metazoa; phylum Chordata; class Actinopteri; order Salmoniformes; family Salmonidae; genus Oncorhynchus; species Oncorhynchus gorbuscha. The sequence goes on along the minus strand of NC_060183.1, from coordinate 75,461,325 downwards.
TGGTGAGGTCCTGCCTTACAACAGGCCTACAAGCCCTCAGTCCAGCCTCTTTCAGCCTATTGCGGACAGTCTGAGCACTGATGGAGGGATTGTGCATTCCCGGTGTAACTTGGGCAGTTGTTGTTGCCCTCCTGTACCTGTCCCGCAGGTGTGATGTTCGGATGTACCGATCCTGTGCAGGTGCTGTTACACGTGGTCTGCCACTGCGAGTCTCCCTGTAGCGCTGTCTTAGGAGTCTTACAGAACGGGCATTGCAATTTATTGCCCTGGCCACATCTGCAGTCCTCATGCCACCTTGCAGCATGCCTAAGGCACGTTCACGCAGATGAGCAGGGACCCTGGGCATCTTTCTTTTGGTGTTTTTCAGGCAGTAGAAAGGCCTCTTTAGTGTCCTAAATGTTCATAACTGTGACCTTAATTGCCTACCGTCTGTAAACTGTTAGTGTCTTAACAACCGTTCCACAGGTTCATGTTCATTAATTGTTTATGGTTCAATGAACAAGCATGGGAAACAGTGTTAAAACCCTTTACAATGAAGATCTGTGAAGTTATTTTGATTTTTACGAATTATCTTTGAAAGATAGGTTCCTTAAAAAGAGACGTTTCTTTTTTTGCTGAGTTTATATTAGAGGTCGGCCGATTATGATTTTTCAGCGCCGATACCAATACCAATTATTGGAGGACCCAAAAAACCAGATACCGATGAATCGGCCGATTATTTGAAAATGTATTTATCATGATGACAATTACAACAATACTGAATGAACACTTATTTTAACTTAATATAATACATCAATAAAATCAATTTAGCCTCAAATAAATAACGAAACATGTTCAATTTGGTTTAAATAATGACAAACAAAGTGTTGGAGAAGAAAGTAAAAGTGCCATGTAAGAAAGCTAACGTTTCAGTTCCTTGTTCAGAACATGAGAACATATGAAAGCTGGTGGTTCCTTTTAACATGAGTCTTCAATATTTCCAGGTAAGAAGTTTTAGGTTGTACTTATTATAGAAATTAGAGGACTATTTCTCTCTATACCATTTGTATTTCATTAACCTTTGACTATTGGATGTTCTTATAGGTACTTTAGTACTGCCAGTATAGTTTCCGTCCCTGTCCTCGCTCCTCCCTTGGCTCGAACCAGGAACACAACGGCAACAGCCACCCTCGAAGCCGAGTTACCCATGCAGAGCAAGGGGAACAACTACAGGCTCAGAGCGAGTGACGTTTGAAACGCTATTAGCGCGCACTAACTAGCTAGCCATTTCACTTCAGTTACACCAGCCTCATCATAAACAGCGTGATGCTTAACGCACAAGGAAGAGCTGCTGGCAAAACGCACGAAAGTGCTGTTTGAATGAATGTTTACCCGTCTGATTCTGCCTACCACCACTCAGTCAGATACTTAGATACTTGTATGCTCAGTCAGATTATATGCAACACAGGACACGCTAGATAATATCTAGTAATATCATCAACCATGTGTAGTTAACTAGTGATTATGATTGATTGATTGTTTTTATAAGATAAGTGTAATGCTAGCTAGCAACTAACATTGGCTTACTGCATTCGCGTAACAGGCAGTCTCCTTGTGGAGTGCACAAGGACTAGTTAACTGTAAGGTTGCAAGATTTAATCCCCCGAGCTGACAAGGTGAAAATCTGTCGTTCTGCCCCTGAACGAGGTAGTTAACCCACCGTTCCTAGGCCGTCATTGAAAATAAGAATGTGTTTTTAACTGACTTGTCTAGTTAAATAAAGATTAAATAAAGGTGTAAAAAAAGCAAGATGTAAAGTTTCTTATGACACCAATTTTTTCTTTGTAACATCAACAGAGGAAACATTATGGAGTCTTAAAAGAGGCCTGGGTAAGGCTAAAATGTCATTAATATGCCAACTTTAATTATTTCTCAATTATGCTTTTATATACAAATGTCAAACATGTGTCAACAATTCTTCCTCCAAAAGGACTTTTCTATGGATTACACTTTGGGTTACATAGGGAATCATAAGGAATCCCTCAAAAGCAGTGTGTGTGTGTGTGTGTGTGTGTGTGTGTGTGTGTGTGTGTGTGTGTGTGTGTGTGTGTGTGTGTGTGTGTGTGTGTGTGTGTGTGTGTGTGTGTGTGTGTGTGTGTGTGTGTGTGTGTGTGTGTGTGTGTGTCTGTCACATGCCACGTGTGAGTTCATGTAAGCATGGCTGGTCAATGTGTAGTGTACATAAAGAACAATCATTTTTCACATGCCAACCTCAAGGCACACTTTGAGTCCAGAGAAACAGACTAATAATACCATCTACCACTTAGGCATATTATGATAAAAATATTATTTATGAATTTTAACAAACTTTACAAAAATAACTCAAGACCAGGGCTGGACTACAACATTTGGGGCCCCATGACACCGACCCCCCTCCCCCCCCAAAAAATACTTCAATTTTTTGCTTGTTTTTTACTATTATTTTTGGAAATAAGTGCATTTCCTGCTATTACACACATTTTGCCATGAGGATGAGAGAAAATGTTGCAGTTTAAAAGCTCATTTCCTGTAATTCTATATGCTCTCTGAGGGCCCCCCGACTTCCAGGGGGGCCCCAACGCTGCGTGCCCATTCGGTTATCTGTCCCTGCTCAAGACAAATGATATCTACTCTTCATCCACAGTGAAAGGTGTGCACGGCACCCTACAAAAAAAGCATGCTGGCTGTGGCGTGTGTGTGTGACTTTAAGTATCACTTAATTCATAAGAGTGATTAGTGATCGATATTAGGACTTCACTTACTCTAGGAAGGTCCAATGCAATGTTGGCCCTGTGCCATTTGTCACTTCACATTGATGATTGTTCACTGTTAGCCTGGTCACAGATCCGTTTGTTTTATCTTGCCAACTCCTATGGTTGTTGTCAGGCCAAACAATGACCATTGGAGATGCAAAGACAGCACAAACAGATCTGGGACCAGGCCAGTCCACTGCCACTGATTCAAGCTGGCCTGGCCCTTTCTTAAATACCACAGACCATTCATTCCATATCCCTAATAATGGCATTGAGTATATTTATTCATATTGCATATTTTATACAAATATAATTTCACGGTCAACAGCAATACTGCCTGTGGATGTTTTTTAAAATGTATTTTACCTTTATTTAAGTAGGGAAGTCAGTTAAGAACAAATTCTTATTTTCAATGACGGCCTAGGAACAGTGGGTTAACTGCCTGTTCAGGGGCAGAACGAGAGACCTGTACCTTGTCAGCTCGGGGATTTGAACTTGCAACCTTTCGGTTACTAGTCCAACACTCTAACCACTAGGCTACCTTACTGCTACACACCTTTTCTACAAACCTATCCTTATAACGGATCTCTCAATTGTAGCCTAAACATGTAATAATTTGTACTCAACAGTGATGAGCCAAGAAAAAGGCATCATACCTCCTGGAGTTGTATGCTTCATTGACTGCACCCAGTAATGCATTATGGACCTATAACACTCTGCTCTTGTTGCAAGGCAAGGCATGCATTGAGTCTCAGCATCCAGCGCCACGTGACCTGAGCAGGCCATTTCATCATGCTTAGCTGGAGGTTAATCTCAGTTGGGAAACCCATGAAGCTTGTTTTTTTCCCCGAGTCACGTGGTTACTGTGTAGTAACAGTGTAGTAAAGCTACGTGCTTGGGGGATGATAAGGTTATTACCATGACAGCACATGCTTTGAATTCGTCGAGTTGTGAGGTCCCACGTTATCAATTCCAGATGTGAAACAGGCTATTGCGGGAACCAGATGGTTTTATTGTGGAGGAAGAATGCTATATTTAATGATATTTGACCTCTCTATAAGAACGCAAAATGCAGCAGTAAGCATTAGCCTATATTCGGTGAAAACATATGAGTTGGTAGTCCATATGGTTGTGAATAGGACAGATGCTGACTATTAATGATGGTCTTATAGGTTATGATGGTAGAGTTCAAACACATTTGATGCGCATTTTAAGCACATCGAAATTGCGTTTGGCTACCAAAGTGTAAAATTGATTTTAAAACGTAAATGAATTGTAATCGATCCAGTATGGAGTATGGATGCAGTCGCTATGTGTAGCGCGCTCAAAATCATTGCGTGATGATCTGTCCTTTCCGTGATTAGTTTAAGCATGCATCCATAGTTTGCCAATGAGTAGATGAACGCTAGAAAATGGGGATGCGGGGACAGAGGACGCTTGAGATGCAAACGATAGTTTAGGATAGACAACTATAGAATGTTACACCCCCTGAAATGTATTTTCTTATGCCGATATCTGTTGAAAGAACCGTGAAGAACCAATAACGTGACTCTTACCGCTTTAGTCCATATTCCAAGCGAATGCTTGTCCATTTTTGACAGGGATGCAATGCTGCTACACAATGACGACATCGAGCATCTTTAGAGGTAGAACTGTAATCCGCCTTATCGGTGAACCATGTACTACTCTTCCTTCTTTCCCAACTGCTAGTGGATTTCTGCGTATGCTCTGCACCATCTAGCCTACGATGGATGACTGACTACACACTACCTGCACCCGGGGCTTGCAATGCGTCTAATATGCATTTAAAAGGGGCGTGCCGATTCGCGTGTGTGTGTGTGTGTGTGTGTGTGTGTGTGTGTGTGTGTGTGTGTGTGTGTGTGTGTGTGTGTGTGTGTGTGTGTGTGTGTGTGTGTGTGTGTGTGTGTGTGTGTGTGTGTGTGTGTGTGTGTGTGTGTGTGTGTGTGTGTGTGTGTGTGTGTGTGTGTGTGTGTGTGTGTGTGTGTGTGTGTGTGTGTGTGTGTGTGTGTGCAAAAGAGAGAGACTACACGCTAGGCTACCGCTACACTGACGCACTACATTATTACTGCTCATCCAAGGACCTATCTATATAACATCTAGTACTGATGTTAGACCTATGTGCTATCGACAGCATGACAATCAACCTTGACATTTTCTAATTCTAGGCATACATTTCGTAGATGTATTATATAGCCTTCATAATAAATATGTATAATGACAGGACTGTAGGCCACATTTGTACATGGTTACATTTATAATGATTGCCTCATGATCTCGCTCATCAATGTAATTATTGAACTTGATTAATTACTTAAAGATACAAGCATACATTATATACTATTTCTTTTAAAGTATCGCCCTACATTTTTTGGAGGACTGAGTCTAAGGTGGAGGGTCTTTGAATATAAAGCCAAGGAAGAAGAGGTGCAGTCATTGGCATGGTAAATCGAACTATATTCCTGTAAGTGTGTTTTGTTCTTGGTGTTTGTTTAACAATATCCATAGTGGAGTTTAAGATAGTTTCCATGACCATGATTGTACATCTTACCCAGGAGAGCAAGATGTAAAGGGTTATTGTGATTGAGGAGCTTACTGCTGGTCATGGAGTGTCAACTTGGAGTATATCCCAATGGACTATGTTATTTCTGCAGCATGGTTACCAACAGCAGTGTAAAGTGTCAGCTAGTACAGTGGTTTGTAAGCCTTGACCTTAAAGAGACACATGGTATGTTCTGATTGCAAAAAAATTGAACTGAACATTCCCTGTTCAAGAGTATTTGTTGAAATAAGTGATATTTCCTGATAAAACAAAGCAAATGAAATGTCACGTTTTTATGTCTAGACTCCAAAACAACATTATGCCTAATTTCAACAATGTCAATAATGTTACAAACATTCACACAAAGGGAATCAACGATGGAATCTGAGCTCACTGTTTCACAGCTTAAAATAAATCGTGTCTGCCTTCTGATTCTGTTTAGATATGGGTTTTTAGAAATGGAAACTCATTTCATAACATTTTGCATTGTTTGCATTGTTGCCAAAAAGTTCAATTTTGGTTTCATCTGACCAGAGCACCTTCTTCCACATGATTGGTGTGTCTCCCAGGTGACTTGTGGTAAACTTTAAACAACACTTTTTATGGATATCTTTAAGAAATGACTTTCTTCTTGCCACTCTTCCATAAAGGCCAGATTTGTGCAATATACGACTGATTGTTGTCCTATGGACAGAGTCTCCCACCTCAGCTGTTGATCTCTGCAGTTCATCCAGAGTGATCATGGGCCTCTTGGCTGCATCTCTGATCAGTCTTCTCCTTGTATGAGCTGAAAGTTTAGAGGGACGGCCAGGTCTTGGTAGATTTGCAGTGGTCTGATACTCCTTCCATTTCAATATTATCGCTTGCACAGTACTTCTTCACAACAGTATCTCGGACCTGCCTGGTTTGTTCCTTGTTCTTCATGATGCTCTCTGCGCTTTTAACGGACCTCTGAGACTATCACAGTGCAGGTGTATTTATACGGAGACTTGATTACACACAGGTGGATTGTATTTATCATCATTAGTCATTTAGGTCAACATTGGATCATTCAGAGATCCTCACTGAACTTCTGGAGAGAGTTTGCTGCACTGAAAGTAAAGGGGCTGAATAATTTTGCACGCCCAATTTTTCAGTTTTTTATTTGTTAAAAAAGCTTGAAATATCCAATAAATGTCATTCCACTTCATGATTGTGTCCCACTTGTTGTTGATTCTTCACAAAAAAATACAGTTTTATATTTTTCTGTTTGAAGCCTGAAATGTGGCAAAAGGTCGCAAAGTTCAAGGGGGCCGAATACTTTCGCAAGGCACTGTATATATTACTTAGCCTCTGCCTGTCCATCTAGTCTAGGACACACACCACTGTGCCAGCAGGTTACTCTATTAGTAAGAAAAGTAATTGGGATGAGTAATCCCTCTCTGGGGTTTGTGTAGCTGTTGAGACAATAGTTAACATGCTGACTCTTATACCTGATTCAGACTAGCGCCGACCCAAACTGTACCGCGCTGGCCTGTTATTGTCCTTTCATATTGTCCTGCATGCTTCCGGGAACTATAAACCAGGCTTCTGATTGTTCCTTAGAAGTGCAGTAGTAGGATGCTGAAACATAGTAATGTCCATACTTTGAGGTTTCACCATAAATAATGTTGAAGATGCTGTCCATCAATATATTTTACTGTAGCTGTTTAACCTCTATATACAGTGCATTTGGAAAGTATTCAGACCCCTTGACTTTTTCCACATTTTTTTACATTACAGCATCATTCTTAAATGGATACAATACTTTTTTCCCTCATCAATCTACACACAATATCCCATAATGACAAAGTGAAAACAGGTTTTTAGAAATGTTTGCAGATTTATAAAAAACAAAAACAGAAATATCTTATTTACATAAGTATTCAGACCCTTTACTATGAGAATGAGCTCAGGTGCATCCTGTTTCCATTGATCATCCTTGTGATGTTTCTACAACTTGATTGGAGTGTACCTGTGGTAAATTCAATTGATTGGACATTATTTGGAAAGGCACATACCTGTCTATATAAGGTCCCACAGTTGACAGTGCATGTCAGAGCAAAAACCAAGCCATGAGGTCGAATAAATTGTCCGTAGAGCTCCGAGACAGGATTGTATCGGATCAGGGGAAGGGTACAGATCAGGGGAAGGGTACCAAAACATTTCTGCAGCATTGAAGGTCCCAAAGAACACAGTGGCCTCCATCATTCTTAAACGGAAGAAGATTGGAACCACCAAGACTCTTCCTAGAGATGGCCGCCCGGGCAAACTGAGCAATCGTGGGAGAAGGGCCTTGGTCAGGGAGGTGACCAAGAACCCGATGGTCACTCTGACAGAGCTCCAGAGTTCCTCTTTGGAGATGGGAGAACCATCCAGAAGGACAACCATCTCTGCAGCACTCCACCAATCAGGCCTTTATGGTAGAGTGGCCATTAACATTACATTACATTTAAGTCATTTAGCAGACGCTCTTATCCAGAGCGACTTACAAATTGGTGCATTCACCTTATGACATCCAGTGGGACAGTCACTTAACAATAGTGCATCTAAAACTTAAGGGGGGGGGAAGCTACTCCTCAGTAAAAGGCACATGACAGCCCGCTTGGAGTTTACCAAAAGGCACATAAAGGACTCTGACCATGAGAAACAAGATTATCTGGTCTGATGAAACCATGATTGAACTCTTTGGCCTGAATGCCAAGCATCACATCTCAAGGAAACCTGGCACCATCCCTACGATGAAGCATGGTGGCAGCATCATGCTGTTGGGATGTTTTTCAGCGGCAGGGACTGGGAGACTAGTCTGGATCGAGGTATTTCCTTTAGCGTCTCCTTATTTGATTCAAGTGTGAATTATCTCAAAGTGATAGTAGATCTTTCGATGGTTGGACAATCCAGGTTTACAACACCTAGGAGAAACACAAACAGGAGAGCACCTCCTTTAACAGGCCATTAAACAAGTGATTTGTGCCTGTTTGACTGAGGGTCTACCACAGTGGGGTGGGTTGTGTGTGTGTGTGTGTGTGTGTGTGTGTGTGTGTGTGTGTGTGAGAGAGAGAGAGTGTGTGTGTGTGCATGTCTACAATGGAAGAAGATTGCCTCCCGTCCTTGCGGTGTGTGTGTGTGTGTGTGTGTGTGTGTGTGTGTGTGTGTGTGTGTGTGTGTGTGTGTGTGTGTGTGTGTGTGTGTGTGTGTGTGTGTGTGTGTGTGTGTGTGTGTGTGTGTGTGTGTGTGTGTGTGTGTGTGTGTGTGTGTGTGTGTGTGTGTGTGCGTGCGTGTACTACTGTATCCCGATCACTCATTACTGTTTGAATAGAATGACCTTAGGGTTTCCAATTTTCATGCCCTCTCTTTCATTCAAAAAAGGAGGAAAAAAATTGTGCTTTTAAATGTAACACTTTAAAATGCATTTTGTTCGGTTCAAATGGAATTATTTATGACAACGTAATTTATGAAATGTGGATGACTTCATGCTGCGTTGAATCTCTCTTCAATTCAAATCACAAGAATTTCAGGGTTCTAAGTGGGTGGTAGATACTTCAATTTAAGGGCTGGCTTATCAGTTGCTATGCTGGTTTATCAGTTGCTATGCTGGTTTATCAGTTGCTATGCTGGTTTATCAGTTACCATGCCAGTGAGTTCATGTCTACCTATTGCTAGTATTGACTTCTCAAATTCCCAGGGAGAATTTCTCCCATGTTTGCTGTGTTTTGTGGAGATTACATGGATTTGCCAAGGCCTTCAGGGCTCTCATTGTACAGTAATGTGATTATTTTCTAGGCTCTCATTTCTACAGTCATGATGCAATAGATTCTTTATTTTGCATGGAAAATACAAATATGTAATTGATAATGAATGTACACAACAATACATAGTTAAGTACATGTAGGCTGTTGGTTTCCTACCTAATCGTTGTTCCACAATATGCGATAAATGCATCATATCAAACTTATCCCAATGTTTTCTTAAACCCATAAACCGTATTTGACCTAATATTGCAGTGCCCTGCATGTCACCATGCAGATATAATCTTATCGGGGTATCATACTCCAAACCTACAACCTCATTTTGACCAAAATTAACCCGGAGAGATTACTGCTTCCAAGGTTTCCTTTTTCCAAGCTATACGGAGGGTGCACTAGACAAAACAAACAGCAGAGACCTGTGGACACCATCCAACCTGGAATTGAGTGAGTAGTGTTTGGTCTGATGCTATTTTGAAAGACAAGAATATATATATATTTTTAAAAAGGACATTACAATGATATATTTGACTTTATGGGGACTGAATGCTGAGTTAAGGCTGCCATTCTTGCAAGGACAGACAAGATACAACTTCACTTAGCACTAAGGTGTGAAGTAAAAGGTGTCGAGGCCTTTTGGACCAACAAGTGGCAGGAGTCTTTGAAGCGTCCTCTGAAGCCCCCGCATGATGTTCAAAGACCATTCACTGGCATTTTCTACAAGAAATCTGCACTGTTGGTGCGAGTGACTGAGCTCCCAATGGCTAGCCCCAAGGCTATATTTAATTTTGTTCTTGTGCATTTTGCATTTTGCTATTTGCCTCATGACTCCTGCATACTTTGTTGACTACAAACTTTCTTTACCCAACCGTGGAACAGACATCGTTTGTTCCCACACTCGGTACTCTGACTCTCTATTTGTTACATAGACTCTTGGCCTCCCATCCTATTCTAACCACCTCCCGCCAGCTTTGTATTCATGTTACCTGATGCAATTGCTGTACAATATGATCTTGTTGCCATCTGATGCACATTCAGATGTCATAAATCGGCAATGCGGATCTCTCCCTGTCCTATGCCGTGCCTTGACTGTATTACTGTTGATGATATCTGTAAATGTGCATGTACACCCTGGCCCACCTACTGTTGATGATATCTGTAAATGTGCATGTACACCTTGGCCCACCTATTTTGATGATACAGTATCTGTAAATGTGCATGTACACCTTGGCCCACCTATTTTGATGATACAGTATCTGGAAATGTGCATGTACACCCTGGCCCACCTACTGTTGATGATATCTGTAAATGTGCATGTACACCCTGGCCCACCTACTGTTGCTAGCCCCAATTCTGACTTGTGCTCTGATATCTGCTTCACTGATTTCTGCTCTCATAAAAGTCTGGGTTTTCAGCACGTTAACAGTAGAAGCTTATTACCTAAAATGGATCAATTGAAAGTGTGGTTTCACAGCTTCAATCCAGATGTGTTGGTCATTACTGAGATGTGGTTAAGGAAGAGTTGTTTGAATACTGATGTTCACCTTTCTGGTTATAACCTTTTTCAGATTATTACAAATCCAACATAGTATGACTCCAAACACCCAGAAAAGGCAACTCTCCTCGATGTTATCCTCACAAATTATCATGATGGGTATCAGTCTGGTGTTTTCTGTAATGACCTTAGTGATCACTGTTTTACATCCTGTGTTTGTAATGGCTGATCATTGAAACAACCTGTCCTGATTTGTCATAGACGCTTGCTAAAAAACTTTAATGAGCAAGCCTTCCTTCATGAACTGGCCTCTGTAAAATGGTATAGAATCAGTTTGATCCGCTCTGTCGAAGACGCTTGGACCTTCTTTTTTTATATTTTCAGTGGTATTGATAACAAACACACACCCATAAAGAAAATGAGAATTAGAAACAGGTTCAGCCCCTGGTCGACCGTGATCTTGCAGAGTTACTCCCCCTCAAGAATTGCATTTGGCGAAAGGCTCGGCACACACATACTCAGGCTGACTGGCTCTCGTTCAGGCAATTGAGAAAAAAAGTGCATTCAGGCTATCCAGAAGGCCAAAGTTAGTTACTTTAACCTGTTGGGGAAACCCGTTCCCAGTTGGGAACGTTTCTACATAAATTGCCTAATATGTAATTATCAAAAATATTTAACTTCAATTAAATCAGAAATGCAGCACACCAAAGGAAAGCTAAACCTCTTGCTAATCCAGTCACCATGTCAGATTTAAAAAAAAATTCCAGCCAATCTGCTTATTGATCAGTAGACAACACATTGGGTAAGTTACAGCAAAGTACATTTTTCACAAAAGTAAAAAATTTCACTAAAATTAATCAATTACCTTTGAATATCTTCTTCTTTTGGCAACAGTAAAGGTCACCACAAAACAATAAAGGGTTGTTTTGTTCATATAATCCATTTCTATAGCCTAACCGAAACATTTTGGAAATCTTCATTTTTTTCTTCAATTTTCCAAAATATATGTTTCCGGGTATGTGTGAATATTTTTTTTTAATTTTGTATATAGTTATTTTCAGCAATGTACCCATGTACCAATTCGGCCACTTGGGTACATTTGGGAAACTTGTGAGGGACACCTGGGTGACTACATACCCAATGGCATGTACCTCACTCATTCCTAGAGGCATCTGTCTGAAACTTTGGGGAAATACTGTTGCCTGGTTATTCTCTCATGTAAAAGTATCCAGAGTATCATAACTGAATATGTTGATGTTCTAGTTGATTTTAAAGATGCTACAACAATAAAATAACTGAAAAACGCCTGTTTATTTCCTTGTATTTTCTTCTACCAGATCTATTGTGTTATATTCTCCTACATTCAATTCACATTTACACAAACTTCAGAGTGTTTTTAATCAAATGGTAACAAGAATATGCATATCCTTGCTTCTGGGCCTGAGCTACAAGCTGTTAGAATAGGGTATGTCTTCAGGCGGAAATTGCACAAAGTGGGGGGGTATCCTTAACTTAAGGAGCAGTTCTCTCTCTGTAGGTCTAATCCCAAGAAGTTCTGGAAAACGGTTAAAGACCTGGAGAATAAACCCTCCTCCTCACAGCTGCCCATGTCCCTTAATGTTGATGATGTGGTTGTTACTGACAAGAAGCACATCGCTGAGCTCTTTAATCACCATTTCATTAAGTCAGGATTCCTATTTGACTCAGTCATGCCTCCTTGCCTGTCCAACATTTCCTCATCTCCCACCCCTTCTAATGCAACTATCCCCGATGCTTCTCCCTCTTTTTCCACTGTCCCACTACAACGTTTCTCCCTGCAGGCAGTCACTGAGTCCGAGGTGCTAAAGGAGCTCCTTAAACTTGGCCCCCAAAAAACATCTGGGTCAGATGGTTTAAACCCTTTCTTCTTTAAGGTTGCTGCCCCTATCATCACCAAGCCTATCTCCAACCTTTTTAACCTGTCTCTCCTTTCTGGGGAGATTCCCATTGCTTGAAAGGCAGCCACGCTTCGTCCTTCATTTAAAGGGGGAGATCAAGCTGATCTTAACGTTATAGGCCTATTTCTATTTTGCGATGTTTATCAAAAGTGTTGGAAAAACTTGTCAATTATCAACTGACTGGCTTTCTTGATGTCTATAGTATTCTTTCAGGTATGCAATCTGGTTTCTGCTCAGGTTTTGGATGTGTCACTGTAGCCTTAACTGTCCTCAATGATGTCACCATTGCCATTGAGTTTAAGCAATGTTGTGCTGCTATTTTTATTGACTTGGCCAAAGCTTTCGATACGGTAGACAATTCCATTCTTGTGGACCGGCTAAGGAGTATTGGTGTCTCTGAGGGGTCTTTGGTCTGGTTTGCTAACTACCTCTCTCAAAGAGTGCAGTGTATTAAGACAGAAAATATGCTGTCTCTGCTGCTGCCTGTCACCAAGGGAGTTCCCCAAGGCTCAATCCTAGGCCCCACGCTCTTCTCAATTTACATCAACAAAATAGCTCAGGCAGTAGGAAGCTCTCTCATCCATTTATATGCAGATGATACAGTCTTATACTCAGCTGGCCCCTCCCCGGATTTTGTGTTAAATGCTCTCCAACAAGCTTTCTCTACCCTTAACCTTGTTCTGAACACCTCCAAAACAAAGCTCATGTGGTTTGGTAAGAAGAATGCCCCTCTTTCCACAGGTGTTATTACAACCTCTGAGGGTTTAGAGCTTGAGGTAGTCACCTCATACAAGTACTTGGGAGTATGGCTAGACAGTGCACTGTCCTTCTCTCAGCACATATCAAAGCTGCAAGCTAAAGATAAATTTAGACTTGGTTTCCTCTATCGTAATCGCTCCTCTTTCACCCCAGCTGCCAAACTAACCCTGACTCAGATGACCATCCTACCCATGCTAGATTACGGAGACATAGTTTATAGATCAGTACTTAAGGTTGCTTTCGAGCGGCTAGATGTCCTTTACCATTCGGCCATAAGATTTGCCACCAATGCTCCTTATAGGACACATCACTGCACTCTATACTCCTCTGTAAACTGGTCATACCTGTATACACGTCGCAAGACCCACTTGTTGATGTTTATTTTTTAAACCCTCTTAGACCTCACTCCCCCCTATCTGAGACATCTACTGCAGCCCTCATCCTCCACATACAACACCTGTTCTGCCAATCACATTATGTTAAAGGTTCCCAAAGCACACACATCCCTGGGTAGCTCCTCTTTTCAGTTCGCTGCAGCTTGCAACTGGAATGAGCTGCAACAAACACTCAAACTGGGCAGTTTAATCTCAATCTCTTCATTCAAAGACTCAATCATGGGCACTCTTACTGACAGTTGTGGCTGCTTTGTGTGATGTATTGTTGTCTCTACCTTCTTGCCCTTTGTGCTGTTGTCTGTGCTCAATAATGTTTGCACCATGTTTTGTGCTGCTACCATGTTGTGTTGCTACCATTCTGTTGTTATGTTGTGTTGCTACCATGCTGTGCTGTCATGTGTTGCTGCCTTGCTATGTTGTTCACTTAGGTCTCTCTTTATGTAGTGTTGTGTTGTCTCTCTTGTCGTGATGTGTGTTTTGTCCTATATTTATATTGTTTTGTTTTTTAAAATCCCAGGCCCCTGTCCCCACTGGAGGCCTTTTGCCTTTTGGTAGGCCGTCATTGTAAGTAAGAATTAGTTCTTAACTGACTTGCCTAGTTAAATAAAGGTTAAATAAATAAAATACGCTTCATGCTAGCATTAGTGATAGATAGCATCCCTGTAGATAGATACTTAACATGTTTGCACTCCACTAGCTTAGCCTTAGCGCCTGCTAACTACATGCAGATGGATTCTTAATGGGCTATACACCAGTAACATTAGCGCAAGCCAGCTGTGCAGTCACCGAGCTATCAGTGTGTAGAATGGAGGCGGCTGCAGGACAGGATCAATGCCCCTCTTCCATTCGGCCTGCCTTGGTGAAGAGGCCTCTCAGGAACTATCAGTCAATCTAGCGCTGGCAGGACCAAAGAGCATAATCTGCCTCAAATAGGATTATGCAGGGATTTGCAGAGTATAGTTTAATCAATGATTATCATAGGGGACAAACATGCATGCTTCCCAGACAGATAGTATTATTTGGGGGGAGGGGTTGTTGGTATATGGGTGGTGAAAATCCCAATAATATTGATTTACATTAACTAGTTTCGATCAATATGAAGAGTAATGTGCTTGCATGTACAATACAGTATGGGATGTATGATGGATATCCACCCCGTTTTTTTACACGCAACAATTGACAGCAATAATATTCTATACAGTGTATTACTCATGCTAGGCCACTGGTCTACCATTACTAAACAAAACTTGCTTTTTGCAATAGGAGGAGAACACTTTAGTAGATATTGACTAAAGACCAGAGCTTTTGGCCCATTGTAGCTAGACTAAGATAAGCTATACGTGCCACGGGATGTAAGGGTGCTGAGCCTGAAAAATCTTAATTTAAAAAATATATTAATTAAACAATATTCTATGAGAGGGACAACAAAAAATCTCATGGAAGTTGTGCCCTGGGGCTTTACTAGACCTGTATTAGTGGTCTGATACAGCCGCCCCCCAGAAATTGCAGAAAATTGCAGCACCCCCACCCCCAAACGACTTCCTCCGACCATGTACACGTGGTAAGTAACAGGTCACATTTCTGCTCGTGCTCCTCAAAGTTAATTGATATCTACTGTGTATCATTTAACACTACTGAAGCAATTCTGTAATAGTCTGATATACCCCCTTCGATTAAATCATTTCCGGACAGAAAGAGCTACAACATAGTCTAGACATACTATCTGGCATCAAAATCGCCAATGCTTGCAATGACCTTGGAAGGAATGCACACATTGGCCACGTTAATTCCCACAAGCGCTCATATGGATATACGATTCCCCCAGACCCACAGCAACACGCATAATGTAGGAAGCTACAGCAGGATCTGGTGAAACAAAGTATTGATTGGACTCTGCAGGGGAAATGTGCAACTTGACAACACCCACATGCCTTCATATCACAAGACGGGCAGCTAGTATATTTGGCAGATTTGAGAAATACAACCAAAATGGAGGGGAAAACCAATGCTAGCCCAGCTAGCGTGGCATAGCCTAGCGCGTTGCTAATAACTTAGCACATTAGCCTATTAGCATTCATCCCATTCTGCTCAGTGGGAGAGGGTTTCCCCCAATCATGAGCGCTCTGCAGTGCTGATGCTCAGCTAACGCTCAGCCCTGTCCATGAATTATTAATGCGCCCTGCTCCTTGTCTATGACTGCTGTGCCCATCAGCCTCCTACACACCCCTGGGTCGACGAAGAGAAGGAGACAGAAATACAGGCGAGAAAGAGCCTGCTAAGCAGATCAGCTTCTGAATGGAATCCATCGGTACGACACACACACACACACACACACACACACACACACACACACACACACACACACACACACACACACACACACACACACACACACACACACACACACACACACACACACACACACACACACACACACACACACACTCTCTCTCTCTCTCTCTCTCTCTCTCTCTCTCTCTCTCTCTCTCTCTCTCTCTCTCTCTCTCTCTCTCTCTCTCTCTCTCTCTCTCTCTCTCACACACACACATACTCAATAGGTCATTAATCTCGGCAGGTTCCTCCACTGGCTCAAGATCTATCACAGTCAGGTCTTTTGTATTGACCTGGAATACAGCCATCTCCTGCTGGGTAACAATGTACAGAGTGAATACAGCATCTCTTGCTGGGTAACATACTTTATATGGTGAATGCAGCATCTCCTGCTGGGTAACATACTTTATATGGTGAGTACAGCATCTCCTGCTGGGTAACATACTTTATATGGTGAATACAGCATCTCCTGCTGGGTAACATACTTTATATGGTGAATACAGCATCTCCTGCTGGGTAACATACTGCTCATGGTGAATACAGCATCTCCTGCTGGGTAACATACTTTATATGGTGAATGCAGCATTTCCTGCTGGGTAACATACTTTATATGGTGAGTACAGAATCTCCTACTGGGTAACATACTTTATATGGTGAATACAGCATCTCCTACTGGGTAACATACTTTATATGGTGAGTACAGCATCTCCTGCTGAGTAACATACTTTATATGGTGAATGCAGCATCTCCTGCTGGGTAACATACTTTATATGGTGAATACAGCATCTCCTGCTGGGTAACATACTGCTCATGGTGAATACAGCATCTCCTGCTGGGTAACATACTTTATATGGTGAATACAGCATCTCCTGCTGGGTAACATACTGCTCATGGTGAATGCAGCATCTCCTGCTGGGTAACATACTTTATATGGTGAATACAGCATCTCCTACTGGGTAACATAATGTAAAGAGTGAATACAGCATCTCCTGCTGGGTAACATAATGTACATAGTGAATAGAGCATCTCCTGCTGGGTAACATAATGTACATGTTGAATACAGCATCTCCTGCTGGGTAACATAATGTAAAGAGTGAATACAGCATCTCCTGCTGGGTAACATAATGTACATAGTGAATAGAGCATCTCCTGCTGGGTAACATAATGTACATGTTGAATACAGCATCTCCTGCTGGGTAACATACTTTATATGGTGAATGCAGCATCTCCTGCTGGGTAACATACTTTATATGGTGAGTACAGCATCTCCTGCTGGGTAACATACTTTATATGGTGAATACAGCATCTCCTGCTGGGTAACATACTTTATATGGTGAATACAGCATCTCCTGCTAGGTAACATACTGCTCATGGTGAATACAGTATCTCCTGCTGGGTAACATAATTTATATGGTGAATGCAGCATCTCCTGCTGGGTAACATACTTTATATGGTGAGTACAGAATCTCCTACTGGGTAACATACTTTATATGGTGAATACAGCATCTCCTACTGGGTAACATACTTTATATGGTGAGTACAGCATCTCCTGCTGGGTAACATACTTTATATGGTGAATGCAGCATCTCCTGCTGGGTAACATACTTTATATGGTGAATACAGCATCTCCTACTGGGTAACATACTGCTCATGGTGAATGCAGCATCTCCTGCTGGGTAACATACTTTATATGGTGAGTACAGCATCTCCTGCTGGGTAACATACTTTATATGTTGCTAGCCAATGATGATCATGTGAGAAGATGTCTGTTGTAACTTTACTTACAGAAATTATGTTTATTTGACCACTGTCTCTAAATACACTGCATTTCAGTATGAATTCCGTACCCAACTAAGGGCCTGCATTCTCCATTCAATGCTTTACATGTACCAGTTGTCATGTTTGTCATTTATTGTCATGTCTTGTCCCTGTGCTCCCCATGCTATTCGTTTCCCTCTGCTGGTCTTGTTTGGTTCTATCCCTCTCTCTCCCCCTCCCCCTTTCACTCTCTCGCTCTCTCTTCTCTCTGTCGTTCCGTTCCTGCTCCCAGCTGTTCCTATTCCCCTAATCATCATTTAGTCTTCCCACACCTGTTCCCGATCCTTTCCCCTGATTAGACTCCCTATTTATTCCTTTGTGATCCGTTCCTGTTCCATCGGTTCCTTGTTTTGTATTCCATGCTGTAATTGCGTTTCGCCCTGTCCTGTCGTGTTTTTTGCCGTGATTGTGTATCACCCTGTCCTGTCGTGTTTTGTGCCTTCTTCAGACGCTGCGTGTGAGCAGGTGTCTCAGTTGACTACGGCCTGCGCCTACCCGAAGCGACCTGCAGTCTGTGGCCGCTTCTCCAGTTGTTTTCCCCTCTACTATCTAGAGGATTTCAGTTATTCGGTTTTGAGCATTAATAAACTCTGTTTCTGTTAAGTCGCGTTTGGGTCCTCCTTCACCTGCATAACAGAAGGAACCGATCACAGAATGGACCCAGCGACTTCTGACGCTCGTTACACTGCCGTCGAGATCCAAGGAGCCATGCTCGGCAGACACGAGCAGGAATTGTCCGCTGCTCGCCAGGCCGTGGAAAACCTGGCTGCTCAGGTTTCCGACCTCTCTGGACAGTTCCAGAGTCTACGTCTCGTGCCACCTGTTACTTCCTGGCCTGCCGAGCCTCCAGAACCTAGGGTTAATAACCCACCTTGCTACTCCGGGCAGCCCACTGAGTGCCGCTCCTTTCTCACGCAGTGTGAGATTGTGTTCTCTCTCCAACCCAACACATACTCTAGAGAGAGAGCTCGGGTTGCTTACGTCATCTCACTCCTCACTGGCCGGGCTCGAGAATGGGGCACAGCTATCTGGGAGGCAAGGGCTGTTTGCTCTAACGATTTCCAGAACTTTAAAGAGGAGATGATTCGGGTTTTTTGACCGTTCAGTTTTTGGTGGGGAGGCTTCTAGGGCCCTGGCTTCCTTATGCCAAGGTGAACGGTCCATAACGGATTATTCCATTGAGTTTCGCACTCTTGCTGCCTCTAGTGAGTGGAACGAGCCGGCGCTGCTCGCTCGTTTTCTGGAGGGACTCCACGCTGTGGTTAAGGATGAGATTCTCTCCCGGGAGGTTCCTTCAGATGTGGACTCTTTGATTGCTCTCGCCATCCGCATAGAACGACGGGTAGATCTTCGTCACCGGGCTCGTGGAAGAGAGCTCGCATCAACGGTGTTTCCCTGCTCCGCATCGCAGCCATCTCCCCCCTCTGGCTTTGAGACTGAGCCCATGCAGCTGGGAGGGATTCGCATCTCGAATAAGGAGAGGGAACGGAGGATCACCAACCGCCTGTGCCTCTATTGTGGAGTTGCTGGACATTTCGTTAATTCATGTCCAGTAAAGCCAGAGCTCATCTGTAAGCGGAGGGCTACAGGTGAGCGCAACTACTCAAGTCTCTCCATCAAAGTCCTGTACTACTTTGTCGGTCCACCTACGCTGGACCGGTTCGGGCGCTACATGTAGTGCCTTGATAGACTCTGGGGCTGAGGGTTGTTTCATGGACGAAGCATGGGTTCGGAAACATGACATTCCTTTCAGAGAGTTAGATAAGCCTACGCCCATGTTCGCCTTAGATGGTAGTCATCTTCCCAGTATCAGATTTGAGACACTACCTTTAACCCTCACAGTATCTGGTAACCACAGTGAGACTATTTCTTTTTTGATTTTCCGTTCACCGTTTACACCTGTTGTTTTGGGTCATCCCTGGCTAGTATGTCATAATCCTTCTATTAATTGGTCTAGTAATTCTATCCTATCCTGGAACGTTTCTTGTCATGTGAAGTGTTTAATGTCTGCCATCCCTCCCGTTTCTTCTGTCCCTACTTCTCAGGAGGAACCTGGCGATTTGACAGGAGTGCCGGAGGAATATCATGATCTGCGCACGGTCTTCAGTCGGTCCCGAGCCAACTCCCTTCCTCCTCACCGGTCGTATGATTGTAGTATTGATCTCCTTCCGGGGACCACTCCTCCTCGAGGTAGACTATACTCTCTGTCGGCTCCCGAACGTAAGGCTCTCGAGGATTATTTGTCTGTGTCTCTTGACGCCGGTACCATAGTGCCTTCTTCCTCTCCGGCCGGGGCGGGGTTCTTTTTGTTAAGAAGAAGGACGGTACTCTGCGCCCCTGCGTGGATTATCGAGGGCTGAATGACATAACGGTTAAGAATCGTTATCCGCTTCCCCTTATGTCATCAGCCTTCGAGATTCTGCAGGGAGCCAGGTGCTTTACTAAGTTGGACCTTCGTAACGCTTACCATCTCGTGCGCATCAGAGAGGGGGACGAGTGGAAAACGGCGTTTAATACTCCGTTAGGGCATTTTGAGTACCGGGTTCTGCCGTTCGGTCTCGCCAATGCGCCAGCTGTTTTTCAGGCATTAGTTAATGATGTTCTGAGAGACATGCTGAACATTTTCGTTTTTGTCTATCTTGACGATATCCTGATTTTTTTCTCCGTCACTCGAGATTCATGTTCAGCACGTTCGACGTGTTCTACAGCGCCTTTTAGAGAATTGTCTCTATGTAAAGGCTGAGAAGTGCTCTTTTCATGTCTCCTCCGTTACTTTTCTCGGTTCCGTTATTTCCGCTGAAGGCATTCAGATGGATTCCGCTAAGGTCCAAGCTGTCAGTGATTGGCCCGTTCCAAGGTCACGTGTCGAGTTGCAGCGCTTTTTAGGTTTCGCTAATTTCTATCGGCGTTTCATTCGTAATTTCGGTCAAGTTGCTGCCCCTCTCACAGCTCTTACTTCTGTCAAGACGTGTTTTAAGTGGTCCGGTTCCGCCCAGGGAGCTTTTGATCTTCTAAAAGAACGTTTTACGTCCGCTCCTATCCTCGTTACTCCTGACGTCACTAGACAATTCATTGTCGAGGTTGACGCTTCAGAGGTAGGCGTGGGAGCCATTCTATCCCAGCGCTTCCAGTCTGACGATAAGGTTCATCCTTGCGCTTATTTTTCTCATCGCCTGTCGCCATCTGAGCGCAACTATGATGTGGGTAACCGTGAACTGCTCGCCATCCGCTTAGCCCTAGGCGAATGGCGACAGTGGTTGGAGGGGGCGACCGTTCCTTTTGTCGTTTGGACAGACCATAAGAACCTTGAGTACATCCGTTCTGCCAAACGACTTAATGCCCGTCAAGCTCGTTGGGCGTTGTTTTTCGCTCGTTTCGAGTTTGTGATTTCTTACCGTCCGGGTAGCAAGAACACCAAGCCTGATGCCTTATCCCGTCTGTTTAGTTCTTCTGTGGCTTCTACTGATCCCGAGGGGATTCTTCCTTATGGGCGTGTTGTCGGGTTAACAGTCTGGGGAATTGAAAGACAGGTTAAGCAAGCACTCACGCACACTGCGTCGCCGCGCGCTTGTCCTAGTAACCTCCTTTTCGTTCCTGTTTCCACTCGTCTGGCTGTTCTTCAGTGGGCTCACTCTGCCAAGTTAGCGGGTCATCCCGGTGTTCGAGGCACTCTTGCGTCTATTCGCCAGCGCTTTTGGTGGCCGACTCAGGAGCGTGACACGCGCCGTTTCGTGGCTGCCTGTTCGGACTGCGCGCAGACTAAGTCGGGTAACTCTCCTCCTGCCGGTCGTCTCAGACCGCTCCCCATTCCTTCTCGACCATGGTCTCACATTGCCTTAGACTTCATTACCGGTCTGCCTTTGTCTGCGGGGAAGACTGTGATTCTGACGGTTGTCGATAGGTTCTCTAAGGCGGCACATTTCATTCCCCTCGCTAAACTTCCTTCCGCTAAGGAGACGGCACAAATCATTATTGAGAATGTATTCAGAATTCATGGCCTCCCGTTAGACGCCGTTTCAGACAGAGGTCCGCAATTCACGTCACAGTTTTGGAGGGAGTTCTGTCGTTTGATTGGTGCGTCCGTCAGTCTCTCTTCCGGGTTTCATCCCCAGTCTAACGGTCAAGCAGAGAGGGCCAATCAGACGATTGGTCGCATACTACGCAGCCTTTCTTTCAGGAACCCTGCGTCTTGGGCAGAACAGCTCCCCTGGGCAGAATACGCTCACAATTCGCTTCCTTCGTCTGCTACCGGGTTATCTCCGTTTCAGAGTAGTCTGGGTTACCAGCCTCCTCTGTTCTCATCCCAGCTTGCCGAGTCCAGCGTTCCCTCCGCTCAAGCGTTTGTCCAACGTTGTGAGCGCACCTGGAGGAGGGTGAGGTCTGCACTTTGCCGTTACAGGGCACAGACGGTGAGAGCCGCCAATAAACGCAGGATTAAGAGTCCAAGGTATTGTTGCGGCCAGAGAGTGTGGCTTTCCACTCGCAACCTTCCTCTTACGACAGCTTCTCGTAAGTTGACTCCGCGGTTCATTGGTCCGTTCCGTGTCTCCCAGGTCGTCAATCCTGTCGCTGTGCGACTGCTTCTTCCGCGACATCTTCGTCGCGTCCATCCTGTCTTCCATGTCTCCTGTGTTAAGCCCTTTCTTCGCACCCCCGTTCGTCTTCCCTCCCCCCTCCCGTCCTTGTCGAGAGCGCACCTATTTACAAGGTACATAAAATTATGGACATGCGTTCTCGGGGACGGGGTCACCAATACCTAGTGGATTGGGAGGGTTACGGTCCTGAGGAGAGGAGTTGGGTTCCGTCTCGGGACGTGCTGGACCGTTCGCTCATCGATGATTTCCTCCGTTGCCGCCAGGATTCCTCCTCGAGTGCGCCAGGAGGCGCTCGGTGAGTGGGGGGTACTGTCATGTTTGTCATTTATTGTCATGTCTTGTCCCTGTGCTCCCCATGCTATTCGTTTCCCTCTGCTGGTCTTGTTTGGTTCTATCCCTCTCTCTCCCCCTCCCCCTTTCACTCTCTCGCTCTCTCTTCTCTCTGTCGTTCCGTTCCTGCTCCCAGCTGTTCCTATTCCCCTAATCATCATTTAGTCTTCCCACACCTGTTCCCGATCCTTTCCCTGATTAGACTCCCTATTTATTCCTTTGTGATCCGTTCCTGTTCCATCGGTTCCTTGTTTTGTATTCCATGCTGTAATTGCGTTTCGCCCTGTCCTGTCGTGTTTTTTGCCGTGATTGTGTATCACCCTGTCCTGTCGTGTTTTGTGCCTTCTTCAGACGCTGCGTGTGAGCAGGTGTCTCAGTTGACTACGGCCTGCGCCTACCCGAAGCGACCTGCAGTCTGTGGCCGCTTCTCCAGTTGTTTTCCCCTCTACTATCTAGAGGATTTCAGTTATTCGGTTTTGAGCATTAATAAACTCTGTTTCTGTTAAGTCGCGTTTGGGTCCTCCTTCACCTGCATAACACCAGTGTTACCCCAGACAGCACCGATAGAACACCTCAATTATAAATTACACTATTTCAATGGTGGAAGTGACCTTACTCACCAGGGGTTCTCAATGTTGTGGTGTTTAGAATATTTAAGTCTATCTAAAGCCCCTTACACCCCTGCAAGAACTGATTATTGTTTTTGGCATTCAGGACATCATGTGGTAGACAGCCCAAACCAGATGCTCATTATTAATAGATTAACCCCGCCATAGAGTTTGGCGATGGATTATTGTCATTTCCACACTCTGAGGGTTTGTTTAAAGGGGGAGCACTTCCAGCCGCCTCACAAATCTGTAAAATGTTGTGGTTTTGATTGTTTAGTTACAGTCTACGGCAATAGCGGTGGAGGCTACTGAAGGAAGAACGGCTTATAATAATGCCTGGAATGGTGCAAATGGAATAGAAACCATGTTTGATACCATTCCAATTATTTCACTCCAGCCATTACCACGAGCCTGCCCTCCCCAATTAAGGTGCCACCAACCTCCTGTAGTCAATAGCATTTCTGTAAACCCTTGATGTAGCCTGACATTATTAGTTGTTGTGAACGCTTTATCAACCTCTTTCTCTCTTGCCAAGTTTGGGTCAGTTCCGCGATGCTTGGGAGCCCGGCGCCCTCGAGCTCCAGGGGGCAAGCCGGCTGGGCGTAAACTCCCGACGAACCGGCAGAGGCATGGGACCGTGGCAAGCCGGCTAAGGCATAGGATCCCGACAATCCAGCTGAGGCGTGAATGGCTGTTGATCCCGCTGGGCAAGCCGGCTGGGCGTTAACTCCCAACGAACCGGCAGAGGCATGGGAGCCTAGCAAGCCAGCTGAGGCATATGATCCCAACAATCCGGATGAGACTTGAATGGCTGTCGATCCCGCTGCGGCGTGGGAGTCCAATGAACTGGCGGAGACGTAGCAGTCTGACAAGCCGGCTGGGCGTAAAAACCTGAGGCCCGACGTGGGAAGAGTGCCTTCGGAGCCAACCGGGGCAAGAACCTTTTGATCCATATAGGGTGGTATGACATCCCGACGAGCTGGCTTAGGTACCCTCGGTTCCATCGGTGTCGGCCCCCGGACGAGACGTCACCACCAACCGGAACGCCAGCCCTCCCCGATGCTTCCTATGGTGGCTTCAGCATTCTATTAGAACCGACGCCGGAGATGAGAAGCAGGTACACGGAGGCAACATTTAGTCAGGAACAAAACGTTAACAAGACAGGCACACAGGTAAACAGGGACATACGACAATCATTACTGAAGCCGGGAACAGAGCGGGGACCAGACACATATAGGGATGGTAATGACAGAGGTGATAAAGACCAGGTGAGTCCAATAATCGCTGATGCACGTGACGGGCGGAAGGCCAGTGTGCATAATGATGGTGGGCAGAGTGAGCAATGCTGGGGAGCCTGGCACCCTCGAGCTCCAGGGGGGAAGAGCGGGAGCAGGCATGACAATGCCCATGTGTTACATCGAAAGGAAATTAAACCAACCAATCAATCAGTCAATCGAGTTGTCTTCGTACAGCTCATGAAACCTGCTGGGATCTGACCTTGTTGGGTGACAAGGTCAAAGTAATTGACCTGAAGGGACATTCGTGTAAAAACCAAGTTAAGCAACATGTGGGTGAATGTCTCGGCAACACATTTCATAAATGTGTTCATTTTTGGGGCCCACTTGAGAGAAGTTGCAAAAATGTAATCAAATGGATCAGTTAATTGGAAGATGATTTGTTGCAATGGGGTCCATCAAGACCAATCTTGTCTGAGCAGAGCTGGGAGACTGGGTCATGCTGGTGGGTTAGTCATAGTCAGTTATGTAGACAAACACAGCGTCTGCTCAAAGGGCACATCCCTGGGATCAGATGACGCTTTGATCAGCTAATAGCATCTCTGCTCTGATGAAATGCACACACACACACACACACATACACCAGGGTTTCTGTTAGGAAAATGTGGCTCTGGACATTTGACCGGCAGCATTTTAATTTACCAGCCCCGTATGCATCCTTACCAAATTCCTATGCACAAAGATGATAGAATAACTGTCCACATTAACTTTTCCTCAACCAACAAGATGAGTAACACACAGAAAAATCCCTAGCCTATGTCAATCTACTATCCCCCGTAGTAGAAACGTTTGCCTATTCTATTGGTCAGCTTGTCATTCTGTTTGAGAAAGGGATAAGCTAGCCTATTCCAAACAGACTCTTGGGACATTTGTGGAACGATAGATCCCAAATTCATACAACCAGTCGGCCACATAAAAATAAACGTTAAAAACCAAGGAGGCTCATGCAACAGAGCAGAATGTTTAGCTTAAAATGTGCAGCAATGTGCACAAGGCAGTAGGCTTCATTCCATAATGCAATTAGCCAGAAAACACTGTTGTCAAAAGCGCACCGCACATGCGAGCGATTTCATGAAACAGAGATCAAAATGTAGAAAGCCTGGCGATCTAAAGATGCAACAACATGGGTTGCTAATATGACTAGGATTGTGCCTTTGTCTACTGGACAATGAAAGAAAGTAGATTTGAATAGCGATAGAACATGTCTTTATAAAATAATGGCCTGCACGTTTGGTTGGATTTTGGCTACTTTGAAGCAAGGTAAGACATGCCTCATTATATGTAGTAAAGCTTTCAAGTTTCAAATATATTAAGTATATATTTTTAAAATGCATACTGCCTCCAGATCACCTGCTCCCGAGTGGTGCAGCGGTCTAAGGCACTGCATCTCAGTGCTAGATGTGTCACTACAGACCCTGGTTTGATTCCAGGCTGTATCACAACCGGCCGTGATGTGGAGTCCCGTAGGGCGGCACACAATTGGCCCAGCAACGTCTGGGTTAGGGTTTGGCCAGGGTAGGACGTCTATGTAAATAAGAATTTGTTCTTAAAACTGACTTGCCTGGTTAAATAAAAATACATTTAAAAAATATAAAAAACAGCTCATTGCAAAGTGGTGTGTGACTCGCTAAAGCCTGCCTAGATGCTCATGCACTTGAATGGCAAATGGGAAGTGCGCTTCAATAACCAGTTGAGAAAGCAGCCCTTTAGTATGGGCTCTGGGTAGAAAGTGATCCTATAGGCAGAGATCTAGGATCAGCTTACCCTACTCCCATCCTTACTTTAACAATCAATGACCGTTTGCACCAGTTGGGCGGAAAACATTTAGTCTTAATTGCTAGGTCAGGCGTAGCTATGTCCGATTTTAGGATCAGAATTTACACCTGTTGCACCAACCAAAAATAAGACTAGTCGTAGCTAAGTCCGATGTAAGCAATATGCGTAGGTACCCGTTATCCCTTTCATGAGATTTGAGGCATCATAATGATGGTTGCTAGGCAGCGCCCATTACTAGGCTGTTACCATCCTCGTGGCAGTTCTAAACATAGGCTATGGATCATTTGATTGAGACCACACTAAATAGCCTATAGGCACATTTGATATTGTGTGCCCAGCGGAGAATCAGAGATGAGACGGGCATCGGGAACACATCAATATATAGCCTAATAAGCAACCAATTCTAAAACACTGAGAAATATTGACATTTCATCAATAACAAATGACATGACCCTCCCCTGGACTACATTTCAAAAATAACTAAACCCTAAGCATGATCCTTCACCCATTTCCCTCCAGGTAATCATTCTGTAAATCCCTTACTGAAACTCCCAAAGTCATCCAACCGGTTTAAATACTTTTAAGCAATAGCCGTGTGTGGTCAACCATAATTTCAGCACCGTTATGATTGGGACAGCATTATTACATTGCTGTAATGTACCGGTCCGGTAGCAGAGAGAACAGTCTTTAACTTGGGTGACTGGAGTCTGACAATTTTTAGGGCCTTCCTCTGACACCGCCTAGTATATATATGTCCTGGATGTAAGGAAGCTTGGCCTCAGTGATGTAATGGGCCGCACGTGTAGTGCCTTACGTTCAGATGCCGAGCAGCTGCCATACCAGGCGTTGATGCAACCGGTCAAGATGCTCACGATGGTGCATGTCATGTTTTGTCTTATATCATCTTGTCATTTTGCTTTTCCTTCTGTTCGTTTTCCCCCTGCTGGTCTTTTTAGGTTCGTTCCCCTTTTTCTCTCTCCCTTCCTCTCTCTCTTCTCTCTATCGTTCCGT
Organism: Oncorhynchus gorbuscha; assembly: GCF_021184085.1. NCBI lineage: Eukaryota > Metazoa > Chordata > Actinopteri > Salmoniformes > Salmonidae > Oncorhynchus > Oncorhynchus gorbuscha. The sequence goes on along the minus strand of NC_060183.1, from coordinate 75,433,880 downwards.
TCCTGCTCCCAGCTGTTCCTATTCCCCTAATCAATCATTTAGTCTTCCCACACCTGTTCCATATCTTTCCCCCTGATTAGAGTCCCTATTTCTCCCCTTGTTTTCCGTTTCTGCCCTGTCGGATCCTTGTCTATTGTTCACCGTGCTGTGTCTATGTATCGCCCTGTCGTGTCGTGTTTCCCTCAGATGCTGCGTGGTGAGCAGGTGTCTGAGTCTGCTAAGTTCAAGTGCCTTCCCGAGGCAACCTGCAGTTCAAGATCAAGTCTCCAGTCGGTTCTCGTCATTACGAGTGGAAATTGTTTTATTTGATTGTATTTTTACTTTACTGGATTAAAGACTCTGTTTTCGCCAAGTCGCTTTTGGGTCCTCATTCACCTGCATAACAGAAGGATCCGACCAAGAATGGACCCAGCGACTATGGATTCTCTCTACTCTACTCTCGAGTTCCAGGGAGCGATGCTCGGCAGACACGAGCAGGAATTGTCTGCTGCTCGCCATGCCGTGGAGAACCTGGCCGCTCAGGTTTCGGACCTCTCAGGACAGTATCAGAGTCTTCGTCTCGTGTCACCAGCTACTTCCGGTTCTTCCGAGCCTCCGGAACCTAGGGTTAATAACCCACCATGTTATTCTGGGCAGCCCACTGAGTGCCGCTCCTTTCTCACCCAGTGTGATATCGTGTTCTCTCTCCAACCCAACACATACTCAAGAGAGAGAGCTCGGATTGCCTACGTCATATCACTCCTTACTGGTCGGGCTCGGCAGTGGGGCACAGCTATCTGGGAGGCAAGCGCTGAGTGTACTAACAATTATCTGAACTTTAAAGAGGAGATGATAAGGGTTTTTGATCGCTCAGTTTTTGGGAAAGAAGCTTCCTGGTCCCTGTCTTCCCTATGTCAAGGTAATCGATCCATAACGGATTACTCTATAGAGTTTCGCACTCTTGCTGCCTCCAGTAACTGGAACGAGCAGGCGTTGCTCGCTCGTTTTCTGGAGGGACTCCACGCTAAGGTTAAGGATGAGATTCTCTCTCGGGAGGTTCCATCCAGCGTGGATTCTTTGATTGAACTCGCTATTCGCATTGAACGACGGGTAGATCTTCGTCACCGAGCTCATAGAAGAGAGCTCGCGTTAACTGTATCTCCCCTCTCTCCGACACTACCGTCTTTCCCCACTGACTCAGGTGTTGAGCCCATGCAGCTGGGGGGTATTCGCATCTCGACTAAGGAGAGGGAACGGAGAATCACCAACCGCCTCTGTCTCTATTGCGGTTCCGCTGGTCATTTTGTCATTTCATGTCCAGTTAAAGGCCAGAGCTCATCAGTAAGCGGAGGGCGACTGATAAGCGCTACTAGACGGTCCTCTCCGTCAAGTACATGTACTACTTTACCGGTCCATCTACGCTGGACCGGATCGGCAGCTTCCTGCAGTGCATTAATAGACTCTGGGGCAGAGGGCTGTTTTATGGACGAAGCCTGGGCGCGGGAACATGACATTCCTCTCAGACAGTTAGGGAGCCCACGGTCATGTTTGCCTTGGATGGTAGTCCTCTCCCCAGTATATTATATGAAACACTACCTTTAACCCTCACTGTATCTGGTAACCATAGTGAGACCATTTCTTTTTTGATTTTTTGTTCACCTTTTACACCTGTTGTTTTGGGTCATCCCTGGCTAGTGTGTCATAATCCTTCTTTTGATTGGTCTAGTAATTCTATCCTTTCCTGGAACGTTTCTTGTCATGTGACGTGTTTAATGTCTGCTATTTCTCCTGTTTGTTCTGTCCCCTCTTCTCAGGAGGAACCTGGTGATTTGACAGGAGTGCCGGAGGAATATCATGGTCTGCGCACGGTCTTCAGTCGGTCCAGAACCAACTCCCTTCCTCCTCACCGGTCGTATGATTGTTGTTCTGATCTCTTCAAGAAGCGTTTTGCATCCGCTCCTATCCTTGTTGCACCTGACGTCACTAAACCGTTTATTGTTGAGGTTGACGCGTCGGGGGTGGGCGTGGGAGCCATTCTGTCCCAGCGCTCCGATACTGACGATGGGGTCCACCCTTGTGCGTATTTTTCTCATCGCCTGTCACCGTCGGAACGTAACTATGATGTGGCTAACCGCGAACTGCTCGCCATCCGTTTAGCCCTAGGCAAATGGCGACAGTGGTTGGAGGGGCGACCGTTCCTTTTGTCGTTTGGACTGACCAAAGGAACCTTGAGTACATCCGTTCTGCCAAACGACTGAATGCGCGTCATGCTCGTTGGGCGTTGTTTTTCGCTCGTTTCGAGTTCGTTATTTCTTATTGCCCGGGTACTAAGAACACCAAGCCTCATGCTTTATCCCGTCTCTTTAGTTCTTCTGTGGCTTCTACCGATCCCGAGGGATCCTTCCTGTTGGGCGTGTTGTCGGGTTGACTGTCTGGGGAATTGAGAGACAGGTTAAGCAAGCACTCACGCACACTGCGTCGCCGCGCGCTTGTCCTAGTAACCTTCTTTTCGTTCCTGTTTCTACTCGTCTGGCTGTTCTTCAGTGGGCTCACTCTGCCAAGTTAGCTGGCCATCCCGGCGTTCGGGGTACGCTTGCTTCTATTCGCCAGCGGTTTTGGTGGCCTACTCAGGAGCGTGACACGCGCCGTTTCATGGCTGCGTGTTCGGACTGCGCGCAGAAGAAGTCTGGTAATTTTTTTTTTTCTGCTTCTGCTCCTGGTCTTGCTGGGTCTCAGTCTGTTCCCTGCCATCGCATCTCTCCTGTTCTTGTTCCTGCCCTTGCTGTGTCTCAGTCTGTCTCTAGTTGTTACTCTCCTGGCCTGTTTGGTCCTGTTTGCTCTAAAGTTTTCAGTTCTCTACCCGTGTCTCATTTTTTTTTTTAGAGTAGTACCCTAGTTTCCCTTTTTATCATTTTTCGTTACGGTCCTGAGGAGAGGAGTTGGGTTCTTTCTCGGGACGTGCTGGACCGTTTGATCTATGATTTCCTCCGTTGCCGCCAGTGTTCCTCCTCGAGAGCGCCAGGAGGCGCTCGGTGAGTGGGGGGGTACTGTCATGTTTTGTCTTATATCATCTTGTCATTTTGCTTTTCCTTCTGTTCGTTTTCCCCCTGCTGGTCTTTTTAGGTTCGTTCCCCTTTTTCTCTCTCCCTTCCTCTCTCTCTTCTCTCTATCGTTCCGTTCCTGCTCCCAGCTGTTCCTATTCCCCTAATCAATCATTTAGTCTTCCCACACCTGTTCCATATCTTTCCCCCTGATTAGAGTCCCTATTTCTCCCCTTGTTTTCCGTTTCTGCCCTGTCGGATCCTTGTCTATTGTTCACCGTGCTGTGTCTATGTATCGCCCTGTCGTGTCGTGTTTCCCTCAGATGCTGCGTGGTGAGCAGGTGTCTGAGTCTGCTAAGTTCAAGTGCCTTCCCGAGGCAACCTGCAGTTCAAGATCAAGTCTCCAGTCGGTTCTCGTCATTACGAGTGGAAATTGTTTTATTTGATTGTATTTTTACTTTACTGGATTAAAGACTCTGTTTTCGCCAAGTCGCTTTTGGGTCCTCATTCACCTGCATAACAGTGCAGCTGCAGAACTTTTTGAGGATCTGGGGACCCATGCCAAATCATTTCAGTCTCCTGAGGGGGAAAAGGTGTTGTAGTGCCCTCTTCAGAACTGTCTTGGTGTGTTTGGACCATGTTAGTTTGTTGGTGATGTGGACACCATGGAACTTGAAACTCTCGACCCGCTCCACTTCAGTCCTGTTGATGTTAATGATGTCCGGTTCAGCTTGCATGGGTGCGCGTTTTAGAATGGTGTTTTCCCGCAAATTGCATTTCAGAACATTCACACATAGGCCAAACGCTGTGTGCACATTGCTGCACATGAAGAAATAGTAGTTTGTTAACCTTTTAAGATAAACATTCTGATCTGTTCCTCCACTATACAACTTTGATAAGCATCGTGGGGATTAAGAAGTGAGTACATGCAATGACCACAAAAATTAAAGTGGGTATACAGCATATACCTGCCTATACCCTCCACTACACTACTGCTCATCATGATAAATCAATCCATGTCAGATTTTTTGTTTTCACAGAATCAACGTTTTGATATTTGGTAACAATTAGACTGGGAAAATATTTGCCAAATTGAGGTGCTTTTTCCTGATGATAATCTTTGGTCCATCAGTGGATTAGGGGGATCTTTGGCTGGATTAGGGAATCTTTGGCTGGATTAGGGGAGATTAGTCACTGTCACGCCCTGGTCGAGGTATTTTGTGTTTATCTTCATGTATTGGGTCAGGCCAGGGTGTGGCATGGGGTTTTTGTTTGGTGGTGTGTTTTGTCTTGGGGTTTTGGTGTGTATGTATTGGGATTGTAGCTAGTGGGGTGATCTAGCAAAGTCTATGGCTGTCTGGAGTGGTTCTCAATCAGAGGCAGGTGTTTATCGTTGTCTCTGATTGGGAACCATATGTAGGCAGCCATATTCTTTGAGTTTGTTGTGGGTGATTGTCCTTAGTGTCCTTGTAACTATCTAGTGTTAGTTTGCACCAGTTTAGGCTGTTTTCGGTTTTCATTACGTTTAGTGTGTTTTTTTCATTAAACATTAATCGTAATCTACACGCTGCGTTTGGTCCGACTCTCCTTCACCACACCTAGAAAACCGTTAGTCACAGAGTTTGTCCAGAAACATCACAAGAAAGTAATTTGGGACATTCTGCTAGCATGTTAGCCATCTAGCTATGCCTACGCAAGCCTAGTAAAACAGGTGGATTATTTGCCTTTGACACCCAAGAAACAAAGACATCTCCTAACTGTCATATCTAGTGTAATTCTCCTGTTATCTGGTGTTCTTTGTGATCTTAGATACACTCCCTCTAATTCTCCCATCTCTCTCTCTCCCCCCTCCCGGAGGACCTGAGCCCTAGGATCATGCCTCATGAATACCTGGCCTGACAACTCCTGGCTGTCCCCGTCCCTAGTCCACCTGGACAGGCTGCTGACCCAGTTTCTGCTGTTCTGCCTGCAGTTATGGAACCCTGACCTGTTAGAGCCTGGTTCTTCTCTAGTTTTTTTCATAGATTTTCCTGGCCACTGTGCTGTTACATCTGCATTGCTGTCTCTCTGGGGTTTTAGGCTGGGTTTCTGTATAAGCACTTTGTGGCAACTGCTGTTGTAAAACAGGCTCTATAAATACTTGATTGATTGACTCATGTAGTAGCCTAGCCTAGACTATAACCTGACTAAAAGCCCTTGACTTGACTGGTAATCAATCAATGTGATTTTGTTTCACTGAATCTGTATATTTGGCTATTTGATCTCTGCCTGGGCAAATACGTGGAGGTGACAGCTCATACATTAGTTCGCTAACATCTGATCAGACACATTTAGCATGCTATGTAGCATGAATCAAGTGTTTTGCTACTGAATTGCGCATAGGCAACTCGAAAAGCCCTTAGAGATTATGAAATTTGAACGCGAGACTCACATTCTTTTGAAAATAGAGATTGCTATTATATTCTGTGCATATCATGAAAGAAGATAGTTGCCATCTAACACCCTTCGTATGCGCCCTACTGGGGTAGAATCTATTCCCAATCTAACACCCTTCGTATGCTCCCTACTAGGGGTAGAATCTAGTCCCCATCTAACACCCTTCGTATGCACCCTACTGGGGTAGAATCTATTCCCAATCTAACACCCTTCGTATGCTCCCTACTAGGGGTAGAATCTAGTCCCCATCTAACACCCTTCGTATACTCCCTACTAGGGGTAGAATCTAGTCCCAATCTAACACCCTTCGTATACTCTCTACTAGGGGTAGAATCTATTCCCAATCTAACACCCTTCGTATGCTCCCTACTAGGGGTAGAATCTAGTCCCAATCTAACACCCTTCGTATACTCTCTACTAGGGGTAGAATCTATTCCCAATCTAACACCCTTCGTATGCTCCCTACTAGGGGTAGAATCTAGTCCCCATCTAACACCCTTCGTATACTCCCTACTAGGGGTAGAATCTAGTCCCAATCTAACACCCTTCGTATACTCTCTACTAGGGGTAGAATCTATTCCCAATCTAACACCCTTCATATGCTCCCTACTAGGGGTAGAATCTAGTCCCAATCTAACACCCTTCGTATACTCTCTACTAGGGGTAGAATCTATTCCCAATCTAACACCCTTCTTATGCTCCCTACTAGAGGTAGAATCTATTCCCAATCTAACACCCTTCTTATGCTCCCTACTGGGGTAGAATCTAGTCCCAATCTAACACCCTTCGTATGCTCCCTACTAGGGGTAGAATCTATTCCCAATCTAACACCCTTCATATGCTCCCTACTAGGGGTAGAATCGAGGCCCAATCTAACACCCTTCATACGCTCCCTACTAGGTGTACAATCTAGTTTATCAATCTAGTTTATCTAGCGTAGTTTATAGGAGGGTGACGCCCAAGTGGGGCAACTGGTCAAATGTTTAGTTCCGGCGTAGAGCACATTTTACGAAGTAGAGTTATGAACCACTGGTGCAACCGGCCCCAGGAGGAATAACACAAAACTGACCTTAGATCACTATGTATCCAGGGATGGTATCACCCTACATTCTCAGTTTGGCAAGGAGATCTAAATAAAATAAAATAAAATAAAATTTTATTTGTCACATACACATGGTTAGCAGATGTTAATGAGAGTGTAGCGAAATGCTTGTGCTTCTAGTTCCGACAATGCAGTAATAACCAACAAGTAATCTAACAATTCTAAAACTACTGTCTTATACACAGTGTAAGGGGATAAAGAATATGTACATAAGGATATATGAATGAGTGATGGTACAGAGCAGCATAGGCAAGATACAGTAGATGGTATCGAGTACAGTATATACAAATGAGATGAGTATGTAAACAAAGTGGCATAGTTAAAGTGGCTAGTGATACATGTATTACATAAGGATGCAGTCGATGATATAGAGTACAGTATATACGTATGCATATGAGATGAATAATGTAGGGTAAGTAACATTATATAAGGTAGCATTGTTTAAAGTGGCTAGTGATATATTTACATAATTTCCCATCAATTCCCATTATTAAAGTGGCTGGAGTTGAGTCAGTGTCAGTGTGTTGGCAGCAGCCACTCAATGTTAATGGTGGCTGTTTAACAGTCTGATGGCCTTGAGATAGAAGCTGTTTTTCAGTCTCTCGGTCCCAGCTTTGATGCACCTGTACTGACCTCGCCTTCTGGATGATAGCGGGGTGAACAGGCAGTGGCTCGGGTGGTTGTTGTCCTTGATGATCTTTATGGCCTTCCTGTAACATCGGGTGGTGTAGGTGTCCTGGAGGGCAGGTAGTTTGCCCCCGGTGGTGCGTTGTGCAGGCCTCACTACCCTCTGGAGAGCCTTACGGTTTAGGGCGGAGCAGTTGCCGTACCAGGCGGTGATACAGCCCGCCAGGATGCTCTCGATTGTGCATCTGTAGAAGTTTGTGAGTGCTTTTGGTGACAAGCCGAATTTCTTCAGCCTCCTGAGGTTGAAGAGGCGCTGCTGCGCCTTCTTCACGATGCTGTCTGTGTGAGTGGACCAATTCAGTTTGTCTGTGATGTGTATGCCGAGGAACTTAACTTGCTACCCTCTCCACTACTGTTCCATCGATGTGGATAAGGGGGTGTTCCCTCTGCTGATTCCTGAAGTCCACAATCATCTCAGTTTTGTTGATGTTGAGTGTGAGGTTATTTTCCTGACACCACACTCCGAGGGCCCTCACCTCCTCCCTGTAGGCCGTCTCGTCGTTGTTGGTAATCAAGCCTACCACTGTTGTGTCGTCCGCAAACTTGATGATTGAGTTGGAGGCGTGCGTGGCCACGCAGTCGTGGGTGAACAGGGAGTACAGGAGAGGGCTCAGACCGCACCCTTGTGGGGCCCCAGTGTTGAGGATCAGCGGGGAGGAGATGTTGTTGCCTACCCTCACCACCTGGGGGCGACCCGTCAGGAAGTCCAGTACCCAGTTGCACAGGGCGGGGTCGAGACCCAGGGTCTCGAGCTTGATGACGAGCTTGGAGGGTACTATGGTGTTGAATGCCGAGCTGTAGTCGATGAACAGCATTCTCACATAGGTATTCCTCTTGTCCAGATGGGTTAGGGCAGTGTGCAGTGTGGTTGAGATTGCATCGTCTGTGGACCTATTTGGGCGGTAAGCAAATTGGAGTGGGTCTAGGGTGTCAGGTAGGGTGGAGGTGATATGGTCCTTGACTAGTCTCTCAAAGCACTTCATGATGACGGAAGTGAGTGCTACGGGCGGTAGTCGTTTAGCTCAGTTACCTTATCTTTCTTGGGAACAGGAACAATGGTGGCCCTCTTGAAGCATGTGGGAACAGCAGACTGGTATAGGGATTGATTGAATATGTCCGTAAACACACCGGCCAGCTGGTCTGCACATGCTCTGAGGGCGCGGCTGGGGATGCCGTCTGGGCCTGCAGCCTTGCGAGGGTTAACACATTTAAATGTCTTACACCTCGGCTGCAGTGAAGGAGAGACCGCATGTATTCGTTGCAGGCCGTGTCAGTGGCACTGTATTGTCCTCGAAGCGGGCAAAAAAGTTATTCAGTCTGCCTGGGAGCAAGACATCCTGGTCCGTGACTGGACTGGATTTCTTCTTGTAGTCCGTGATTGACTGTAGACCCTGCCACATGCCTCTTGTGTCTGAGCCGTTGAATTGAGATTCTACTTTGTCTCTGTACTGACGCTTAGCTTGTTTGATAGCCTTGCGGAGGGAATAGCTGCACTGTTTGTATTCGGTCATGTTACCAGACACCGTGCCCTGATTAAAAGCAGTGGTTCGCGCTTTCAGTTTCACGCGAATGCTGCCATCGATCCACGGTTTCTGGTTAGGGAATGTTTTAATCATTGCTATGGGAACGACATATTCAACGCACGTTCTAATGAACTCGCACACCGAATCAGCGTATTCGTCAATATTGTTATCTGACGCAATACGAAACATATCCCAGTCCACGTGTTGGAAGCCGTCTTGGAGTGTGGAGTCAGCTTGGTCGGACCAGCGTTGGACAGACCTCAGCGTGGGAGCGTCTTGTTTTAGTTTCTGTCTGTAGGCAGGGCTCAACAAAATGGAGTCGTGGTCAACTTTTCCGAAAGGGGGGCGGGGCAGGGCCTTATATGCGTCGCGGAAGTTAGAGTAACAATGATCCAAGGTTTTTCCACCCCTGGTTGCGCAATCGATATGCTGATAAAATTTAGGGAGTCTTGTCTTGTCTTTGGCTGGATTAGGGGATCTTTGGTTGGATTTGGGGATCTTTGGCTGGACAAGGGGATCTTTGGCTGGATTAGGGGATTTTTGGCTGGATTAGGGGATCTTTGGCTGGATTAGGGGATCTTTGGCTGGATTAGGGGATCTTTGGCTGGATTAGGGGATCTTTGGCTGGATTCAGGGATCTTTGGCTGGATTAGGGAATATTTGGCTGGACATGGGGATCTTTGGCTGGATTAGGGGATCTTTGGCTGGATTAGGGGATCTTTGGCTCGATTAGGGAATCTTTGGCTCGATTAGGGAATCTTTGGCTGGATTAGGGGATCTTTGGCTGGATTAGGGGATCTTTGGCTGGATTAGGGGATCTTTGGCTGGATAAGGGGATCTTTGGCTGGATTAGGGGATTTTTGGCTGGATTATGGGAGATTAGTCAAAGAGTTTGTCCAGAAACATCAGAAGAAAGGAATTTGGGATCTTAAAAGGAATTTCATCACCATATCTCCAATGCAACAGAGTTGGTTCGGTTAACCACTGACGTGATCAGTAACCTTGGCTAGGAACTTGTCTTGACTAATACCTAGACTTTAGCTCAGCCGCCTAACACAGTCCTGTGGCACCCAGGGGACCTGGGATCCGGCCAGGCCCACAAACAAACAGACATGGAATTGCCTATCGTACCAGGCCAAATGTATTCCCAATTCATCTTCAGCAGTGGCATGCAGCACTGGCATGCAGATTAGTCAGTGAAACGGAAAGTCAAATGGATTACCCTATGTTCTCTCTTTCAGTGGTAGTACAGTGAGTGCGCACAAGACAACACAGCTCCACACGGCTGCAGTAAAAATCTCAGTTTGCCTAGTGACAGTGCAGCAAGCAGCTTGTGCAAAAGGACTGGGAGGATATGTGAAATGGGTGAGAGAGACAGGCAGCACAGGTATTTCTTACCACCAAGTGACATCCTAGACTGGGTTGGGAAGGACTGCAGTATGTGGTGATGGCTATTCACTCTAACCACAAAGTTGGTTCATACGATTCACTCTGACCTCGAGGGTTGGTTCATATGATTCACTCTGATTACATAATTGGTTCATATGATTCCTTCTGACCACAGAGTTGGTTCATACGATTCATTGTGCTGCATTGGCACTCCCTATGCACTGTTGGTATTCAACAGGGGTCTAACCTGGCCCCCACAATATTGTGTGTGTGTGTGTGTGTGTGTGTGTGTGTGTGTGTGTGTGTGTGTGTGTGTGTGTGTGTGTGTGTGTGTGTGTGTGTGTGTGTGTGTGTGTGTGTGTGTGTGTGTGTGTGTGTGTGTGTGTGTGTGTGTGTGTCTGAGCGTGTGTGTGAACGTGTTTGTGTACACGCTCCGTTACGTGTGTCTGTGTGTGTACCTGCCTGCATTTCTGTGTGCACTTATAGAACTATGAATAAGGGGATCCCATTGATCTCCAGTCCCAACAGGAATGCTGCATTGCAGCTCCTCTCACTGCTGCAGCATCAGGTAATTACAGTAGCAAGGAGGGAACCTCTGCCATCTGCTCAGGCTCTGACAGCTCCACTAGAAAGGGGGGGGGCGACACACATATACAACCACGACACGCTGAGAGATTGCAATGTGGAAGTACTGTAAATAACCCTTGCATTGGGGAGACCAGAGAGTTGAGTTATTGCTGCTTGAACTCACTGAGCTAGAAGGAAAATGGCTGCTCACACAAGCGTGTCTAGAGAGGGAGTTAGCTCTCTTGCTTTGTCCCCCAAAAAAGGTTCTGGCAGCAGCACAAAAACAGGCGACAGACAAGAGGAGACCAGGCTTTTCTGCTTGCAGGCCTTTAGAGCAGGTCTCAGTGGTTTGTGGAATCCCTCCTGCAGCATGCTATATGTACATTCCAGGGAGGAAACAGAGGTGGGAAACAGAGGGAGGAAACAGAGGGAGGAAACAGAGGGAGGAAACAGAGGGAGGAAACAGAGGTGGGAAACAGAGGGAGGAAACAGAGGGAGGAAACAGAGGGAGGAAACAGAGGGAGGAAACAGAGGGAGGAAACAGAGGTGGGAAACAGAGGGAGGAAACAGAGGTGGGAAACAGAGGTGGGAAACAGAGGTGGGAAACAGAGGGAGGAAACAGAGGGAGGAAACAGAGGGAGGAAACAGAGGCGGGAAACAGAGGGAGGAAACAGAGGTGGGAAACAGAGGTGGGAAACAGAGGGAGGAAACAGAGGTGGGAAACAGAGGGAAGAAACAGAGGGAGGAAACAGAGGGAGGAAACAGAGGTGGGAAACAGAGGTGGGAAACAGAGGGAGGAAACAGAGGTGGGAAACAGAGGGAAGAAACAGAGGGAGGAAACAGAGGGAGGAAACAGAGGGAGGAAACAGAGGGAGGAAACAGAGGGAGGAAACAGAGGGAGGAAACAGAGGGAGGAAACAGAGGGAGGAAACAGAGGTGGGAAACAGAGGGAGGAAACAGAGGGAGGAAACAGAGGGAGGAAACAGAGGTGGGAAACAGAGGGAGGAAACAGAGGGAGGAAACAGAGGGAGGTAACAGAGGAAGGAAACAGAGGGAGGACTGGGCAAGGTGCTGGTGGCATACATTCACAATTCGGTATGTTGAAGGGATTTTGAGTGTGTGTGTGTGACTGTCTAAACAGCATATAGAGTTGCTTGTCAGATGCAAAGTATTTTATATTCTCTTTTAATATGCACGGTGGAAGAGAGGCTCCCTTCTTTGTTGCAGCATGACTAAGTCAAGGTTTGACCATTGTCACTGAACCCCTAGGACCAACCACATGGAATGACACAATATTATGGATTATGCAGTGTAGTTGTGTTTGACAACTTGAAGTCATTTTGATAAATGGAATCTGACATATAGATACAATGAGTGTACAAAGCATAATGAACACCTGCTCTTTCCATGATATAGTCTTACAAGGTGAATCCAGGGGAATCCAGGGGAATCCAGTAGGTGCCAGGTGCACCGGTTTGTGTCAAGAACTGCAACGCTGCTGGGTTTTTTCACACAGTTTCCTCTCTCTCTCTCTCTCTCTCTCTCTCTCTCTCTCTCTCTCTCTCTCTCTCTCTCTCTCAGCCAACCAGCCAGTCAGCCAGCCAGCCAGCCAGTCAGTCAGCCAGTCAGCCAGTCAGCCAGCACTCAACAAAAGTGGACGGAGGAGGACTGGTGTGTAGTATGAATGTGAAGGAGATAGAAACAGAGAGAGAGAGAGAATAAGAAAGATTGAAACAATAGTGTGTGCATGTGTGTGTGCATGTGTGAATGTGATTGTGTAAGTGTGATTGTGTACATGTGTGCCCGCTGGTGTGTATTTGTGTGTGTCCGTGCATGCATGCTGTGCTGGTGCCTGGGGCTTGGGGGTTTTAAATAGGCTGCAGTAGAACAAGAAAGACCAGCTCCACAGAGTCAGTATGTCCTCTACACAGGGTTTCCCTGGCCCTGTCTCACAGATTCAGCCCTTTACTGGTTTCCCTGGCCCTGTTTCACAGATTCAGCCCTTCACTGGTTTCCCTGGCCCGGTTTCACAGATTCAGCCCTTCACTGGTTTCCCTGGCCCTGTTTCACAGATTCAGCCCTTCATTGGTTTCCCTGGCCCTGTTTCACAGATTCAACCCTTTACTGGGTTCCCTGGCCCTGTTTCACAGATTCAGCCATTCACTGGTTTCCCTGGCCCTGTTTCTCAGATTCAGCCCTTCACTTGTTTCCCTGGCCCTGTTTCCAAGATTCAGCCCTTCACTGGTTTCCCTGGCCCTGTTTCCAAGATTCAGCCCTTCACTGGTTTCCCTGGCCCTGTTTCACAGATTCAGCCCTTCACTGGTTTCCCTGGCCCTGTTTCACAGATTCAGCCCTTCACTGGTTTCCCTGGCCCTGTTTCCAAGATTCAGCCCTTCACTGGTTTCCCTGGCCCTGTTTCACAGATTCAGCCCTTCACTGGTTTCCCTGGCCCTGTTTCACAGATTCAGCCCGTCACTGTCCCTGACAGAAACAGACTTACTGCGCTACATAGTCTTACGCCAACCATATCCATTCTACTACGCTCAGTTTACCCTCTCCAGATCCTAACCTTAAGATGGGAACGAAACTACACCCTCTCAGTCCTCTAGTCCCCTCAACCCGAACCAAGTGGCTTCTGATTTTGACTGTAATCCAATGATGGCCAGGACACACAAGTTCCAAGAGAGCCAAGAGAACGCAGACTGCTCTCTGGTTGGCACTGATAGGGCCTCTGGGATCAAAGCCAGCCAGGCAGCTGCAGTCTGCAGGCTGGAGCTCTGTCCCACGGGCGGACTGTGTGTTTGGCTACAGCTGCTCCCAGGAACGAGGATGCTCCAGATAGGAGTGAGCTGAGCTGCTCCAGGGGCTACATTAAGATGAACTACATCTCGCTCTTGGACTCTTTCTCTCTCTTTAATTTCTTCCTTACTCTCTATTTTCTCTCAGCCTTTCTCCTTTATTTCACTGTATCTGTCTCTCTCTCTCTCTCTCAGTCTCTCTCTTCCCCCTCCCCCTCCTCTCTCAATTCAATTTAAATTTAATGGCTTTATTGGCATGGGAAACATATGTTTACATTGCCAAAGCAAGTGAAATAGATCATAAACAAAAGTGAAATAAACAATACAAATTAACAGTCAACATTACACTCACAAAAGTTAAAAGACATTTCAAATGTCATATTATGTCTATATACAGTGTTGTAACGATGTCATATTATGTCTATATACAGTGTTGTAATGATGTCATATTATGTCTATATACAGTTTTGTAATGATGTCATATTATGTCTATATATAGTGTTGTAATGATGTCATATTATGTCTATATACAAATCAAATCAAATCAAATTTATTTATATAGCCCTTCGTACATCAGCTGATATCTCAAAGTGCTGTACAGAAACCCAGCCTAAAACCCCAAACAGCAAACAATGCAGGTGTAAAAGCACGGTGGCTAGGAAAAACTCCCTAGAAAGGCCAAAACCTAGGAAGAAACCTAGAGAGGAACCGGGCTATGTGGGGTGGCCAGTCCTCTTCTGGCTGTGCCGGGTAGAGATTATAACAGAACATGACCAAGATGTTCAAATGTTCATAAATGACCAGCATGGTCAAATAATAATAAGGCAGAACAGTTGAAACTGGAGCAGCAGCACAGTCAGATGGACTGGGGACAGCAAGGAGCCATCATGTCAGGTAGTCCTGGGGCACGGTCCTAGGGCTCAGGTCCTCCGAGAGAGAGAAAGAAAGAGAGAATTAGAGAGAGCATATGTGGGGTGGCCAGTCCTCTTCTGGCTGTGCCAGGTGGAGATTATAACAGAACGTGGCCAAGATGTTCAAATGTTCATAAATGACCAGCATGGTTGAATAATAGTAAGGCAGAACAGTTGAAACTGGAGCAGGAGCATGGCCAGGTGGACTGGGGACAGCAAGGAGTCCTCATGTCAGGTAGTCCTGGGACATGGTCCTAGGGCCCAGGCCAGTTGAAACTGGAGCAGCAGCATGGCCAGGTGGACTGGGGACAGCAAGGAGTCATCATGTCAGGTAGTCCTGGGGCATGGTTCTAGGGCTCAGGTCCTCCGAGAGAGAGAAAGAAAGAGAGAAGGAGAGAATTAGAGAACGCACACTTAGATTTACACAGGACACCGAATAGGACAGGAGAAGTACTCCAGATAAACAAACTGACCCTAGCCCCCGACACATAAACTACTGCAGCATAAATACTGGAGGCTGAGACAGGAGGGGTCAGGAGACACTGTGGCCCCATCCGAGGACACCCCGGACAGGGCCAAACAGGAAGGATATAACCCCACCCACTTTGCCAAAGCACAGCCCCCACACCACTAGAGGGAAATCTTCAACCACCAACTTACCATCCTGAGACAAGGCCGAGTATAGCCCACAAAGATCTCCGACACGGTACAACCCAAGGGGGGGGGGGGGACCCAGACAGGCCGACCACAACAGTGAATCAACCCACCCAGGTGACGCATCCCCCCAGGGACGGCACGAGAGAGCCCCAGCAAGCCAGTGACTCAGCCCCCGTAACAGGGTTAGAGGCAGAGAATCCCAGTGGAAAAAGGGGAACCGGCCAGGCAGAGACAGCAAGGGCGGTTCGTTGCTCCAGAGCCTTTCCGTTCACCTTCCCACTCCTGGGCCAGACTACACTCAATCATATGACCCACTGAAGAGATGAGTCTTCAGTAAAGACTTAAAGGTTGAGACCGAGTTTGCGTCTCTGACATGGGTAGGCAGACCGTTCCATAAAAATGGAGCTCTATAGGAGAAAGCCCTGCCTCCAGCTGTTTGCTTAGAAATTCTAGGGACAATTAGGAGGCCTGCGTCTTGTGACCGTAGCGTACGTATAGGTATGTACGGCAGGACCAAATCAGAGAGGTAGGTAGGAGCAAGCCCATGTAATGCTTTGTAGGTTAGCAGTAAAACCTTGAAATCAGCCCTTGCTTTGACAGGAAGCCAGTGTAGAGAGGCTAGCACTGGAGTAATATGATCAAATTTTTTGGTTCTAGTCAGGATTCTAGCAGCCGTATTTAGCACTAACTGAAGTTTATTTAGTGCTTTATCCGGGTAGCCGGAAAATAGAGCATTGCAGTAGTCTAACCTAGAAGTGACAAAAGCATGGATTAATTTTTCTGCATCATTTTTGGACAGAAAGTTTCTGATTTTTGCAATGTTACGTAGATGGAAAAAAGCTGTCCTCGAAATGGTCTTGATATGTTCTTCAAAAGAGAGATCAGGGTCCAGAGTAACGCCGAGGTCCTTCACAGTTTTATTTGAGACGACTGTACAACCATTAAGATTAATTGTCAGATTCAACAGAAGATCTCTTTGTTTCTTGGGACCTAGAACAAGCATCTCTGTTTTGTCCGAGTTTAATAGTAGAAAGTTTGCAGCCATCCACTTCCTTATGTCTGAAACACATGCTTCTAGCGAGGGCAATTTTGGTGCTTCACCATGTTTCATTGAAATGTACAGCTGTGTGTCATCCGCATAGCAGTGAAAGTTTACATTATGTTTTCGAATAACATCCCCAAGAGGTAAAATATATAGTGAAAACAATAGTGGTCCTAAAACAGAACCTTGAGGAACACCGAAATGTACAGTTGATTTGTCAGAGGACAAACCATTCACAGAGACAAACTGATATCTTTCCGACAGATAAGACCTAAACCAGGCCAGAACATGTCCGTGTAGACCAATTTGGGTTTCCAATCTCTCCAAAAGAATGTGGTGATCGATGGTATCAAAAGCAGCACTAAGGTCTAGGAGCACGAGGACAGATGCAGAGCCTCGGTCCGATGCCATCAAAATGTCATTTACCACCTTCACAAGTGCCGTCTCAGTGCTATGATGGGGTCTAAAACCAGACTGAAGCATTTCGTATACATTGTTTGTCTTCAGGAAGGCAGTGAGTTGCTGCGCAACAGCCTTCTCTAAAATCTTTGAGAGGAATGGAAGATTCGATATAGGCCGATAGTTTTTTATATTTTCTGGGTCAAGGTTTGGCTTTTTCAAGAGAGGCTTTATTACTGCCACTTTTAGTGAGTTTGGTACACATCCAGTGGATAGAGAGCCGTTTATTATGTTCAACATAGGAGGGCCAAGCACAGGAAGCAGCTCTTTCAGTAGTTTAGTTGGAATAGGGTCCAGTATACAGCTTGAAGGTTTAGAGGCCATGATTATTTTCATCATTGTGTCAAGAGATATAGTACTAAAACACTTGAGCGTCTCTCTTGATCCTAGGTCCTGGCAGAGTTGTGCAGACTCAGGACAACTGAGGTTTGGAGGAATACGCAGGTTTAAAGAGGAGTCCGTAATTTGCTTTCTAATAATCATAATCTTTTCCTCAAAGAAGTTCATGAATTTATCACTGCTAAAGTGCAAGTCATCCTCTCTTGGGGAATGCTGCTTTTTAGTTAGCTTTGCCACAGTATCAAAAAGGAATTTCGGATTGTTCTTATTTTCCTCAATTAAGTTAGAAAAATAGGACGATTGAGCAGCAGTAAGGGCTCTTCGGTACTGCACGGTACCATCCTTCCAAGCTAGTCGGAAGACTTCCAGTTTGGTGTGGCGCCATTTCCGTTCCAATTTTCTGGAAGCTTGCTTCAGAGCTCGGGTATTTTCTGTGTACCATGGAGCTAGTTTCTTATGAGACATTTTTTTAGTTTTTAGGGGTGCAACTGCATCTAGGGTATTGCGCAAGGTTAAATTGAGATCCTCAGTTAGGTGGTTAACGGATTTTTGTCCTCTGGCGTCCTTGGGTAGGCAGAGGGAGTCTGGAAGGGCATCAAGGAATCTTTGTGTTGTCTGTGAATTTATAGCACGACTTTTGATGTTCCTTGGTTGGGGTCTGAGCAGATTATTTGTTGCAATTGCAAACGTAATAAAATGGTGGTCTGATAGTCCAGGATTATGAGGAAAAACATTAAGATCCACAACATTTATTCCATGGGACAAAACTAGGTCCAGCGTATGACTGTGAGAGTGAGTGGGTCCAGAGACATGTTGGACAAAACCCACTGAGTCGATGATGGCTCCAAAAGCCTTTTGGAGTGGGTCTGTGGACTTTTCCATGTGAATATTAAAGTCACCAAAGATTAGAATATTATCTGCAATGACTACAAGGTCTGATAGGAATTCAGGGAACTCAGTGAGAAACGCTGTATATGGCCCAGGAGGCCTGTAAACAGTAGCTATAAAAAGTGATTGAGTAGGCTGCATAGATTTCATGACTAGAAGCTCAAAAGACGAAAACGTCATTTTTTTTTTTTTGTAAATTGAAATTTGCTATCGTAAATGTTAGCAACACCTCCGCCTTTGCGGGATGCACGGGGATATGGTCACTAGTGTAGCCAGGAGGTGAGGCCTCATTTAACACAGTAAATTCATCAGGCTTAAGCCATGTTTCAGTCAGGCCAATCACATCAAGATTATGATCAGTGATTAGTTCATTGACTATAATTGCCTTTGAAGTAAGGGATCTAACATTAAGTAGCCCTATTTTGAGATGTGAGGTATCATGATCTCTTTCAGTAATGACAGGAATGGAGGTGGTCTTTATCCTAGTGAGATTGCTAA
This sequence comes from Oncorhynchus gorbuscha, assembly GCF_021184085.1. Taxonomy (NCBI): domain Eukaryota; kingdom Metazoa; phylum Chordata; class Actinopteri; order Salmoniformes; family Salmonidae; genus Oncorhynchus; species Oncorhynchus gorbuscha. The sequence continues at coordinate 75,415,564 of NC_060183.1, read as the reverse complement.
GGCGAACACCGCCATGTTTAGTTTTGCCCAACCCAGGTCGAGGCACAGACACGGTCTCAATGGTGATAGCTGAGCTGACTACACTAACTATGCTAGTGGCAGACTCCACTATGCTGGCAGGCTGGCTAATAGCCTGCTGCCTGGCCTGCACCCTATTTCATTGTGGAGCTAGAGGAGTTAGAGCCCTGTCTATGTTGGCAGATAAGATGAGAGCACCCCTCCAGCTAGGATGGAGTCCGTCACTCCTCAGCAGGTCAGGCTTGGTCCTGTTTGTGGGCGAGTCCCAGAAAGAGGGCCAATTATCTACAAATTCTATCTTTTGGGAGGGGCAGAAAACAGTTTTCAACCAGCGATTGAGTTGTGAGACTCTGCTGTAGAGCTCATCACTCCCCTAACTGGGAGGGGGCCAGAGACAATTACTCGATGCCGACACATCTTTCTAGCTGATATGCACGCAGAAGCTATGTTGCGCTTGGTGATCTCTGACTGTTTCATCCTAACATCGTTGGTGCCGACGTGGATAACAATATCTCTATACTCTCTACACTCACCAGTTTTAGCTTTAGCCAGCACCATCTTCAGATTAGCCTTAACGTCGGTAGCCCTGCCCCCGGGTAAACAGTGTATGATCGCTGGATGATTCGCTTTAAGTCTAATACTGCGGGTAATGGAGTCGCCAATGACTAGAGTTTTCAATTTGTCAGAGCTAATGGTGGGAAGCTTCGGCGTCTCAGACCCCGTAACGGGAGGAGTAGAGACCAGAGAAGACTCGGCCTCTGACACCGACCCGCTGCTTAATGGGGAGAACCGGTTGAAAGTTTCTGTCTGCTGAATGAGCGACACCGGTTGAGCGTTCCTACAGCATTTCCTTCCAGAAACCGTGAGAAGGTTGTCCGGCTGCGGGGACTGTGCCAGGGGATTTATACTACTATCTGTACTTACTGGTGGCACAGACGCTGTTTCATCCTTTCCTACACTGAAATTACCCTTGCCTAACGACGGTTGCAGGTCTGAAGCTGGGCTTGCAGTACAGCTGGCCAAGATCCATAAATGACCAGCATGGTTGAATAATAGTAAGGCAGAACAGTTGAAACTGGAGCAGGAGCATGGCCAGGTGGACTGGGGACAGCAAGGAGTCCTCATGTCAGGTAGTCCTGGGACATGGTCCTAGGGCCCAGGCCAGTTGAAACTGCAATTAGAAGGCATCATGTTAATGTTACTACTTAGCTTACACAGGCTGTTGGAGGTCCTGACTGGAGGCTGAGACAGGATCGTGTCCAGATAAAGCGTCCGGAGTGAATCGTGTCCAGAAAAGTCGAGGAAAAAATAAATATATGAACGGTAATTAAAAAGTGAAACCCGTAAAGTTGTCAGGTAGCAAAATAGGTTGGCAACAAAACGCACAGCAATTTGAAAACAAGCCTGCAAGTTGTATATGATGCAAGTTGTATATGATGATGTCATATTATGTCTATATACAGTGTTGTAACGATGTCATATTATGTCTATATACAGTGTTGTAACGATGTCATATTATGTCTATATACAGTGTTGTAATGATGTCATATTATGTCTATATTATGTCTATATACAGTGTTGTAATGATGTCATATTATGTCTATATACAGTGTAGTAATGATGTCATATGTCTATATACAGTGTTGTAATGATGTCATATTATGTCTATATACAGTGTTGTAACGATGTCATATTATGTCTATATACAGTGTTGTAACGATGTCATATTATGTCTATATACAGTGTTGTAATGATGTCATATTATGTCTATATACAGTGTTGTAACGATGTCATATTATGTCTATATATAGTGTTGTAATGATGTCATATTATGTCTATATACAGTGTTGTAATGATGTCATATTATGTCTATATACAGTGTTGTAACGATGTCATATTATGTCTATATACAGTGTTGTAATGATGTCATATTATGTCTATATATAGTGTTGTAATGATGTCATATTATGTCTATATACAGTGTTGTAATGATGTCATATTATGTCTATATATAGTGTTGTAATGATGTCATATTATGTCTATATACAGTGTTGTAACGATGTCATATTATGTCTATATACAGTGTTGTAATGATGTCATATTATGTCTATATACAGTGTTGTAATGATGTCATATTATGTCTATATACAGTGTTGTAACGATGTCATATTATGTCTATATACAGTGTTGTAACGATGTCATATTATGTCTATATACAGTGTTGTAATGATGTCATATTATGTCTATATACAGTGTTGTAATGATGTCATATTATGTCTATATACAGTGTAGTAATGATGTCATATGTCTATATACAGTGTTGTAATGATGTCATATTATGTCTATATACAGTGTTGTAACGATGTCATATTATGTCTATATACAGTGTTGTAATGATGTCATATTATGTCTATATACAGTTTTGTAATGATGTCATATTATGTCTATATACAGTGTTGTAACGATGTCATATTATGTCTATATACAGTGTTGTAATGATGTCATATTATGTCTATATACAGTGTAGTAATGATGTCATATGTCTATATACAGTGTTGTAATGATCCCCGGGACCACCCATACGTAGAATGTATGCACACATGACTGTAAGTCGCTTTGGATAAAAGCGTCTGCTAAATGGCATATATTATTATATTATTATTATTGTAATGATGTCGTATTATGTCTATATACAGTGTTGTAACGATGTCATATTATGTCTATATACAGTGTTGTAATGATGTCATATTATGTCTATATACAGTGTTGTAACGATGTCATATTATGTCTATATACAGTGTTGTAATGATGTCATATTATGTCTATATACGGTGTTGTAACGATGTCATATTATGTCTATATACAGTGTTGTAATGATGTCATATTATGTCTATATACAGTGTTGTAACGATGTGCAAATAGTTCAAAGGGAAAATAAATTAATATAACATAAATATGGGTTGTATTTACAATGGTGTTCGTTCTTCACTGGTTGCCCTTTTCTTGTGGCAACAGCTCACAAATCTTGCTGCTGTGATGGCACACTGTGATATTTCACCCAATAGATATGGGAGTTTCTCAAAATTGGGTTTGTTTAAAAAAAAATTGTGGATCTGTGTAATCTAAGGGAAATATGTGTCTCTAATATGGTCATGCATTTGGCAGGAGGTTAGGAAGTACAGCTCAGTTTCCACTTCATTTTGTGGGCAGTGTGCACATAGCCTGTTTTCTCTTGAGAGCCAGGTCTGCCTATGGCGGCCTTTCTCAATAGCAAGGCTATGCTCACTGAGTCTGTACTTTGTCAAAGCTTTCCTTAAAAACATCTAGTAACTCCCCATCCCCATCCATAATGGCTACCTCCGTATTTTACACGAGAATCACTCTGAGAGAAATCAGGTGACCACTTGCGCAATGTAGCCGCGTACGGGTATTCTTCAACATAAATGCGTAAAACTACGTCACAATGCTGTAGACACCTTGGGGAATACGGAGAAAAAGTAATCTGGTTGATAGCCCATTCACTGCTCAATAGGGACGCATTGGAACGCAGAGCTTTCAAAAGACGAGTCACTTCCGGATTGGATTTTTCTCAGGCTTTTGCCTGCAATATCAGTTCTGTTATACTCACAGACAATATTTTTACAGTTTTGGAAAATTTAGAGTGTTTTCTATCCTAAGCTGTCAATTATATGCATATTCTAGCATGTTGTCCTGACAAAATATCCCGTTTACTATGGGAACATTATTTTTCCAAAAATGAAAATACTGCCCCTAGTCACAAAAGGTTTTAAGTTTGGGTCAGTCTGTTCCTTTTGATGGCATAGAATGCCCTTCTTGCCTTGTCTCTCAGATCATTCACAGCTTTGTGGAAGTTACCTTTGGTGCTAATGTTTAGGCCAAGATATTGTTTTTTTGTGTGATCTAGGGCAACAGTGTCTAGATTAAATTTGTATTTGTTTTTTGGAACTCTTGCTCTCTCTCTCCATTTATGTTATTTTTTATTTATTTTTTATTTTACCAGGTAAGTTGACTGAGAACACATTCTCATTTGCAGCAACGACCTGGGGAATAGTTACAGGGGAGAGGAGGGGGATGAATGAGCCAATTGTAAACTGGGGATTATTAGGTGACCATGATGGTTTGAGAGCCAGATTGGGAATTTAGCCAGGACATCGGGGTTAACACCCCTACTCTTACAATAAGTGCCATGGGATCTTCAATGACCTCAGAGAGTCAGGACACCCATTCAACGTCCCATCCGAAAGACGGCACCCTACACAGGGTTAGGGTATTGCCCTGGGGTATTGGGATATTTTTTAGACCAGAGGAAAGAGTGCCTCCTACTGGCCCTCCAACACCACTTCCAGTAGCATCTGGTCTCCCATCCAGGAACTGACCAGTACCAATCCTGCATAGCTTCAGATGCAAGCCAGCAGTGGTATGCAGGGTGGTATGCTGCTGACATTTCATTACACAGCGGATATTATCCAAAAATGTTAGAGTTTTGACTTAATCATACACTTGACATAGAAGGACTGCACTTGTCTCATGATCAGTAGACAAATGGAGTACTCCCATTGGCACCTCGCCTTCCATAAGAGCATAAAAATACCATTCTAAATGACACATGTTGACATTTACTCTTAGAAAAAAGTTGCTGTCTAGAACTTAAAAGAGTTCTTTGGCTGTCCCCATAGGAGAACCCTTTGTAGAACCCTTTTTGATACTAGGTACCAAACCCTTTCCATAGAAGGTTCAATATGGAACCCGAAAGTGTTCTACCTGGAACCAAAAAAAGGCTCTACCTGGATGGGGAACCCTTTTGGAACTTTTTTTCTAATGTAGGCATCCGTATAGACTTTTGTCACTCCTCCTCCCACATTACAGGATTGTGTGTTGTCATAGAGGGATCATCCATTCTCCCTCTCCGCCGTCTCCATGACTCATCACAATCCCTGCTCCCCTCCTTCTGTTTCCTGCCTTCCTCTGTTGATCTGAAAGCAGCTGCCATTACCCACTTAGTCATGGCACTGTTTATCTTACTAAGATCCATTGCTTTTCCCTCCTTCTCTTTCTCCCTCCCTCTCCTACAAGTCTGTCGCTGACTCATTAGTGGTGTCTCTCCCTTTCTCTCCCCCTCCTTCTCTCTCCCTCTCGATCCCTTTCTCTTACCGCTTCATGTTTATCGCTTACTCGTTAGTGGGTGTCTCCTTTCTGTCTCTCATTCTGTCTCTCTGTCTCTCTCTCTCTGTCTCTCTCTCTCTCTCTCTCTCTTTCTCTGTCTGTCTCTCTCCCTCTCCATCTCTCTCTCTCCCCTCTCACTATCTCTCATTCTCTGTCTCATTCTGTCTCTCCCCTCTATCTCTCTTTCTCTGTCTCTGTCACTTTTTCTTCCCCTCTTCCTGCTTCACATTTATCGCAATACTTGTTCGGGATGGTTTGAAATGTACTGAATGGGTACCAGGGGGGTAATGATTTTTCAATATCAGTCAAGGGGAGTGTTTATAATGTTTTAAAATCTAGTTCAGGGTATATATTTCTCAGAGTTGTAGAATTAGCTGCTTATTAGGCTATATACTGAGTCTACAAAACATTAAGAACATCTGCTCTTTCCATGACATAGACTGATCAGGTGAATCCAGGAGAAATGTATGATCCCTCATTGACGGCACTTAAATCCACTTCAACCAGTGTAGATGAAGGGGATGGGACAGGTTACAGAAACATGTTTAAGTCTTGGGACAATTGAGACATGGATTGTGTATGTGTGCCATTCAGAGGGTGAATGGGCAAGACCAAATATTTAAGTGACTTTGAACGGGGTAGGTGCCAGGCACACCGGTTTGTGACAAGAACTGCAACGCTTCTGTGTTTTTCACAATCAACAGTTTCTCATGTGTATCAAGAATAGTACACCACCCAAAGGACATCCAGCCAACTTGACACAACTGTGGGAAGCATTGGAGTCAACATGGGCCAGCATCCCTGTGGAACACTTTTAACATCTTGTGGAGTCCATGCCCTCCCGTCCCCCCAACAGTACCTCAACCCTGGTCCTCCAATACCCCCAACAGTACACCAACCCTGGTCCTCCAGTACCCCCAACAGTACATCAACCCTGGTCCTCCAGTACCCCCAACAGTACATCAACCCTGGTCCTCCAGCACCCCCAACAGTACACCAACCCTGGTCCTCCAGTACCCCCAACAGTACACCAACCCTGGTCCTCCAGTACCCCCAACAGTACACCAACCCTGGTCCTCCAGCACCCCCATCAGTACATCAACACTGGTCCTCCAGCACCCCGATCAGTACACCAACCCTGGTCCTCCAGTACCCCCATCAGTACACCAACCCTGGTCCTCCGGTACCCCCATCAGTACACCAACCCTGGTCCTCCAGCACCCCCATCAGTACACCAACCCTGGTCCTCCGGTACCCCCATCAGTACACCAACCCTGGTCCTCCGGTACCCCCATCAGTACACCAACCCTGGTCCTCCTGTACCCCCATCAGTACACCAACCCTGGTCCTCCAGTACCCCCATCAGTACACCAACCCTAGGTCCTCCAGTACCCCCATCAGTACACCAACCCTGGTCCTCCGGTACCCCCATCAGTACACCAACCCTGGTCCTCCAGTACCCCCATCAGTACACCAACCCTGGTCCTCCGGTACCCCCATCAGTACACCAACCCTGGTCCTCCGGTACCCCCATCAGTACACCAACCCTGGTCCTCCGGTACCCCCATCAGTACACCAACCCTGGTCCTCCGGTACCCCTATCGGTACATCAACCCTGGTCCTCCAGTATGCTTTATGCTAGAAACAAGCTGTGAAATACCCGGGAAAGACGTGACTCCGATGCATATGGCGATATCATTGATTTGTTTCTTTGACATTAAGAGGCTGAGCTACAACCTTCTATAGCCGAGGAGATAAAAAATTACTTTGCTTGGGAAGTCATACAATTCTGTCACTATCAATTGATTAAGCTATTCACTTTCTGTACAACAGTAGATGTGAAAACCCAGACAGCTTTTAGGGAAACACTTGTGACCTTCTCTCGTTGGGTTAAGAAGAAGAGTAGCCAGCAGTTAAAGTTGACATTTTCTGCCTACTCTGTCTGGGGTGGAAAGGTAGGCCTACTCTGTCTGGGGTGGAAAGGTAGGTCTACTCTGTCTGGGGTGGAAAGGTAGGTCTACTCTGTCTGGGGTGGAAAGGTAGACCTACTCTGTCTGGGGTGGAAAGGTAGGCCTACTCTGTCTAAGGGTGGAAAGGTAGGCCTACTCTGTCTGGGGTGGAAAGGTAGAACTACTCTGTCTTGGGTGGAAAGGTAGGTCTACTCTGTCTGGGGTGGAAAGGTAGACCTACTCTGTCTAAGGGTGGAAAGGTAGGCCTACTCTGTCTGGGGTGGAAAGGTAGACCTACTCTGTCTTGGGTGGAAAGGTAGGTCTACTCTGTCTGGGGTGGAAAGGTAGACCTACTCTGTCTTGGGTGGAAAGGTAGGTCTACTCTGTCTGGGGTGGAAAGGTAGGCCTACTCTGTCTAGGGTGGAAAGGTAGACCTACTCTGTCTGGGGTGGAAAGGTAGACCTACTCTGTCTAGGGTGGAAAGGTAGGTCTACTCTGTCTGGGGTGGAAAGGTAGACCTACTCTGTCTGGGGTGGAAAGGTAGGTCTACTCTGTCTGGGGTGGAAAGGTAGGTCTACTCTGTCTGGGGTGGAAAGGTAGACCTACTCTGTCTAAGGGTGGAAAGGTAGGCCTACTCTGTCTGGGGTGGAAAGGTAGACCTACTCTGTCTGGGGTGGAAAGGTAGGTCTACTCTGTCTGGGGTGGAAAGGTAGACCTACTCTGTCTAGGGTGGAAAGGTAGGTCTACTCTGTCTGGGGTGGAAAGGTAGACCTACTCTGTCTAGGGTGGAAAGGTAGGCCTACTCTGTCTGGGGTGGAAAGGTAGACCTACTCTGTCTAGGGTGGAAAGGTAGGCCTACTCTGTCTGGGGTGGAAAGGTAGACCTACTCTGTCTAGGGTGGAAAGGTAGGTCTACTCTGTCTGGGGTGGAAAGGTAGACCTACTCTGTCTAGGGTGGAAAGGTAGACCTACTCTGTCTGGGGTGGAAAGGTAGACCTACTCTGTCTAGGGTGGAAAGGTAGACCTACTCTGTCTGGGGTGGAAAGGTAGACCTACTCTGTCTAGGGTGGAAAGGTAGGTCTACTCTGTCTAGGGTGGAAAGGTAGGTCTACTCTGTCTAGGGTGGAAAGGTAGACCTACTCTGTCTGGGGTGGAAAGGTAGACCTACTCTGTCTGGGGTGGAAAGGTAGACCTACACTGTCTGGGGTGGAAAGGTAGGTCTACTCTGTCTGGGGTGGAAAGGTAGGTCTACTCTGTCTGGGGTGGAAAGGTAGGTCTACTCTGTCTGGGGTGGAAAGGTAGGCCTACTCTGTCTGGGGTGGAAAGGTAGGCCTACTCTGTCTGGGGTGGAAAGGTAGGTCTACTCTGTCTGGGGTGGAAAGGTAGGCCTACTCTGTCTGGGGTGGAAAGGTAGACCCAACTTTTTAAAGTACCATGGTCAGATTCCTAATGATGTCTCATATTTAATTATTTGCAAACAGGGACAATTTCATTGCAAACAAGACACTCTGATTTGCATTGGTGAAATATGATAAGATGAACACACAGGCCTATCTTTCTATCCATTCTCAGCCTGTCATTTCATTTGTGTTATTAAAAAAGATTCAGCTAATATGTAAAATGAGGTATAATTGCATGACATGTTTATAAAGTACATTTTTTCTCAGACTTCCAATTCTTTTACTTTGAAAAGGTCTTACTCTTGTCCACAGTGGTCTGCAAAGCCACAACCTTCTGGCAATCAGCCCTAATTCTTTTTTATTTATTTATTTTATTTCACCTTTATTCTTGTGTTGCCATGTAATTCTTACAGGACGAATTACATGACTCTTGTTTGATTTTTTAAGCATTTAGGGAGGGTTTAGGTCAAATATATTTTGCTGAAGGGAGGGCCATCCACGTTCACTTCAGAGAGGTCAAATTTCCTCCATGTAACCCTTATTATAAATAACGTTCACTCTCTTAGTGTGAGCTTTCTCTCCCTCCCCCTATAATGTAAATGTCTACCGCTTACTCATCAGTGGTCGCTCTCCCTCTCTTTATCTCTCTCTCTCCTCTCCTGTGGAAGCAAAAGCTGTCAGGCAAGCTGCCTTTGATGGTTCCTTTAGTCCCATGCTGTGAAATGCAAAAAAAAATCCTGAGTAATGAGTAGACTTGGCTGCATGCCAAACTTTCTGTTGACGAAAATAATTACTGTCTGTTGGTGGCTGAATAGAAGATGAGAGATGGGGGAGGGGGTGATAGGGGGATAAGACTGCAGTGAGATGGGGGGGATAGGGGGATAAGACTGCAGTGAGATGGGGGGTGATAGGGGGATAAGACTGCAGTGAGATGGGGGGGTGATATGGGGGATAAGACTGCAGTGAGATGGGGGGGATAAGGGGATAAGACTGCAGTGAGATGGGGGTGATTGGGGATAAGACTGCAGTGAGATGGGGGGATAGGGGGTGATAGGGGGATAAGACTGCAGTGAGACAGGTGGGGTGATAGGGGGATAAGACTGCAGTGAGATGGGGGGTGATAGGGGGATAAGACTGCAGTGAGATGGGGGTGATAGGGCGATAAGACTGCAGTGAGATGGGGAATGATAGGGGGATAAGACTGCAGTGAGATGGGGGTTATAGGGGATAAGACTGCAGTGAGATCGGGGGTGATAGGGGGATAAGACTGCAGTGCGATGGGGGGTGATAGGGGATAAGACTGCAGTGAGATGGGGGGTGATAGGGGGATAAGACTGCAGTGCGATGGGGGGTGATAGGGGGATAAGACTGCAGTTCGATGGGGGTGATAGGGGGATAAGACTGCAGTGAGATAAGACTGCAACCTTGTTATATCCCCTGATTATGCAATAAGGGGGAGTTTGTCTCAGTGCATTGTCAGTAATTGGCGGTGGTTGCATGTCTCAGTGCATTGTCAGTAATTGGCGGTGGTTGCATGTCTCAGTGCATCGTCAGTAATTGGCGGTGGTTGCATGGGGAATTGTCCCGTACCGAACCGTTATGAGTTATTATTGTGTTTGTGTTTGTACCATGACCAGGTAGTGACAGGACCATCTGTTGCCATGCTGTTGAATAGTCTTCATAGACCACGTCTTAATAGGGATGTGAATGGACCGGACCCACTCACACACGTGTGGATATTAGCGTATGTATGACGTAAGCTCAGAAACACACAGAAGTCACCTACAGTACACTCCTGATTACATAACAGCATTCACAAATAGTCCTACACATGCGCAGATATACACTATCCCAGGAAACATCTGCAGGGAAAACTAAGTAGAGCAATTGAGGAGCTAATATTTCCTCCTCAGTAGAGGCTTTATCATTCAACGCCTCTCCACCACCAACAACAGAGAGAAAACACAGAAACACGTCTTTTACGTCAGACGGTTCATGAGTAACACCCTACGTCACATTTCAGACCTTTCCTGACTACATTTCACCGTAACTTTTGTTGAGTCTTTAATTGGTGCAGAACTTTACACCCTGGTTTGTGTGGGTTATCCTTGGCATTCTGTAGAAGTAGAAATCTATGTCCAGAAAGGACAACTGTCAATTAGAATAGGACATAGGTAGGAAGTCAAGCCTATGGAGACCATTGACAGTAGGACCAACACAGCACTATATACATTATACATATACATTCATTCACAGCAGCCTCTTTAAACCTTGTTGGACAGGGGAGGGTTGTGATCTGGAGATCACGTGTGTCAAACAGCCTCTGGAGATCATAATGGTGATAATGTTATTGGGAAAGTGATCTAATAGCAACATCCATTTCCACATAGGAAAAAAGAAAGCCTGCTTCTAGGTCAGAAACTTTGGTTCAATACTAATATCTGTTGATACAATAGGTCAATTAGTCTCATTTATTAGATTCCATTATGTCAAGGATGCACATGTACAGTAACATCTGTGTCTGAGAGTTGTCCGTTTGTCAGGATGGTGCTTTCCAATAGCCTTTATACACCATTGCACTGACCCGAACCAAACTGTGCTGGTTTGGATATGAACTTTTCACACTCATTTACGGCTCTGTTAAACCAAAAGAAAGTGATATTTTCATGCTCTCATATAAATCTGTTCCAATTTATTCGGTCTGTCTGTTGATCCTAAAGCACAGAACAGGGTGGGATTAAATATGGTGCAGTCAAGTGCAGGGTCAAACATCTACGTTTATTTTATGAACTTGCATGGTCAAATGTCTCAGTTGAGCTAATGCTGTACCACGTTAGTGCATGGTTCATAACAGGCCATTCATAAGAGCTACACAGCTCTATACATTTCAACAACCACAACAACCACATAACATATGCGGTGACCTCCAAACTGTAGTTATTGGAAGAAGAATATAGGAGTGTTAAGCACTTCTGAAAATAATTCTAAGTTGTACTTCTGAAGGGTGTATACTTGGTATACTAAGTAATACTGATCAAATTAATTCCCAAAATTGCTTTAATTAGAAATTAAAGAGTGATCCAATCACATACATAATCCATTCTAGCATTTCCATGTAGGCTATGCAGGGAATTTCAACAACATTGAATTGTGGGGAACTGTGGGGAACATTGCCAGCATTTTCCTGGATGTGAAAAGGAATTAACCCAGAGAGAACATCACTCACATTCAGACAGCGCTGGCTCTCTCAACTCCCTATCAGGACATTGTCTGTCTCCTGGGCAACCAACCTCAACAGCCAATAGGATGGAGTCAGGATGCAATTTCAGAATACGGGACCATAACAGTGTCATAAATGAATGCTGCTGTGAGGGGTATGCACCATCACACTGCATGTTGTTTATGTATTTTTGGAGTGTATGTATGTATGTATGTATTCGTCCTCCTGGGAGTGCAGCGGGGAACTCAGAATAAGGTATTCACTTCCTCTGGAAAAGCCTTAAAGAAGAGTACCCAGGTCTGCGTGGACGGTTCCTTCTTTTAATTAAACAAAAGTCCACATTATGAAAGAAGCTTATTTAAATAACAGTTTTCAAAGATGTGTTGTAAACAAAAGTCCTAAAGTCCACATTATGATAGAAGCTTATTTAAATAACAGTTTTCAAAGATGTGTTGTAAACAAAAGTCCTAAAGTCCACATTATGATAGAAGCTTATTTAAATAACAGTTTTCAAAGATGTGTTGTAAACAAAAGTCCTAAAGTCCACATTATGATAGAAGCTTATTTAAATAACAGTTTTCAAAGATGTGGTGTAAACAAAAGTGACCACTCCACTGGATCGCTTTTGAAACCTGTTTTCTCTGCGTTGAATGAAAAACAATGTCAAGTATCCAGTGTCATTCCAATAATTGGTTCCCTTGTGCAAAAAATGAATTGTGCTAAAAATAAAACTCAGGCCAACGAAAGGGCAATACAAGAGAGACAGGGAGGGAGAGAGACAGAGAGAGTGAGGGAGAGAGAGCAAGAGGGAGGGAGAGCGAGTGAGGGAAAGAGCGAGAGACAGGGAGGGAGAGAGAGAGAGAGTGAGAAAGAGCAAGAGAGACAGAGAGAGTGAGGGAGAGAGAGCAAGAGGGAGGGAGAGAGAGTGAGGGAAAGAGCGAGAGAGAGGGAGGGAGAGAGTGAGGGAGATAGAGAAAGGGAGAGTGAGAGAGGGGGAGGGAGAGAGAGAGAGTAAGAAAGACCAAGAGAGAGAGAGAGAGAGAGTGAGGGAGAGAGAGGAAGAGGGAGGGAGAGAGAGTGAGGGAAAGAGCGAGAGAGAGGGAGGGAGAGAGTGAGGGAGATAGAGAAAGGGAGAGTGAGAGAGGGGGAGGGAGAGAGAGAAAGAGCAAGAGAGAGAGAGAGTGAGGGAGAGAGAGCAAGAGGGATAGAGAAAGGGAGAGTGAGAGAGAGGGGGGAGAGAGTGAAAGAGATAGAGGAGTGAGGGAAAGAGCGAGAGAGAAAGAGAGAGCGAGAGCGAGCGTGAGACAGACAAAGCTTTGCAGAGAGTTCTCAGAGAAGTACATCATGAGCTGACAGGTTCTTAATTGCTGCAGGTGTGGCTCTGTCAGGTCTGCCCATGTATAACCATCTCACTGTGAAAACGGCAATACACTTCATGACAATGATGATAAAAACCACGAAATCTCCACATGTACTATTATGAGATTAACCTGGGAGTCATGTATACAGGGTGTTCATGTGCTTCAAAACATGTTGAGCCAGGTCTTGCACTTGACATATAGAAAACTATTTCCATTACCGTAAGAAAATCGACTTCATAATTCTCAATTACATTTGATATTGTATGGCTTTATGCACCATATATTTTTCGCAGCATATCGCCTGGGACAAGCATACCGTTCATCTAGTTCACTTCACTGCGGATTATATCAACAAATCATCTAAGAATAACAGAGAATGGATTTCAGAGGTTTGCATGAAAGCCGTACAATTATAAGAATGAATTGCAATGCAATGTTAGTCCCATGTGATTGACCATACTGGCTGGAGATAATATGTTGACAGAAAATAATGGAGTTTTGCTGTGAAGTGGTGCAAAGCAGGGTTGAGGTCAATTCCAGTCAATTCAGGAAGTACATGGAAATTCCAATTATTTTCAATGCATTTCAATAAGGAAAGTTTGGATTTGGAATTTAACTTACTTTCTGAATTGAAGTGGAATTGACCCCAACCCTGTTGCTAAGTAACACGTCCCGTGAGCTTCACAGAAAAACAACTGAAAACCTTCATAGGCAAAGCAATTCCTCAATGAGCAATACATGGACACACAGTAAATGTATAGATATCAAAAGTACCAATTATCAAACCAACTGGTCTCCTCACTTGACCCGCAAAAAGTTGGAAAGTTACATAGTCTTTAATGCAAGTAATTTGTCATTGAGAGTTAGTATATTCATCTCACTGCACTTTGGCGCTTATGAAATCCAGTGCTCTATAGAACCTAATGCACTCGTGTATTTCACACACTGGGCCTTGAGGTGAACGACCTGTCGAAACATTCATCTATTTTATCACACTGCCCCCCAGTGGCTGCAGAGAAAACATACCTTTTGGGTATGGTTACAAAAAAAAGGGCCAGTTTAGAAACATTCTGCTGAACTGTCCCTTCAACGGTATGACAATGTGTGTAAGTGTAATGTTTTGGTCATCTGAATGAATGTAGATATTTTAGACCTGAAACCAGAAGTACGGCTTCTGGAGAGCAGAAAAGATATCCCACTTTACATTTAGGTGTCACAAAAATAATGGACTGTATTTACAAGTGTTGTTACATAGGTCTTACAACTGCTATTTCTGTTTCTGTATTTCAGCTGATTGTTTTATCACCAGACTATAATGGAACAGACTACATACTGTAAAATAAAGGTTTAGACAACAACTCTGGTCATTACAAACATGCCAATTCATGAAATTTTGTGTCAAAAAATGAAAGTATTTTTGCATTTATTAGACAATTTTATCACTTACAGTGTGTAGATGCATAAGAGGAATGTCAAAATAATCTCTTCCCCCTCCCAGTTGCCCACCATCTCTCAATATATTCAGATGCATACACATAAACAGACCCAATTCAACCAACAGTTCAATCAACTATACACACAACTACCTCAACAAAGACAATATGCAGAGAGCAAGATGAAGACAATGCACAACGCATATTACATTTACAATCTAGGTGGAATTTTTTGGAAGATGTAACCAAGAGGTAAGAGCAATCTCAAGTTCGCTTGTTGCCACTTTTCACTGGCAGTTTGCATGATTTGGATGATTCCTGTTTGAACTTTACCCAGAAGACATCATACCACAGAAAAAGCAGTAAACAAAAAGTTGCATTGGTTTGATCTACATGAATCAAAATAAATTCCTTCACACATCATTGAACAAAAAGCAGAATAATTCAATGAAACAAAATCAACCACCAAAAAACAAAACAGGTCTGGGTTATATTACATAAACACAGAATTAGAATGCCTAGAAAAGACACTATTCCTCCATAATGTATGCACTAACAATGTCTGTTCTACAAATTCTAATTCTACAGTGGTACAGCCAGGTGTGTTGTTGTTTCTCACAGTGACGCTCATGCAGACGAGTTGACATGGCTCGCCTGGGATTTGACTTTCATAGGGGTGACTCCTAACTTCCACTTAAGCAAAATGTTCACTTAGTCATGCGTTAATGTCAACAGGACACCGACTGACATTATTCGACTGGAGAGGAAGTTAGGATTTGCTCCATCGTGAGCGGTAGGGGTGGGTGCCCTGGCCAAGCAGCTAGCCTGACAGGCAGACAACTGCATGAGGGGGAAACACTGAGGATGACCCCATGGTCAGCCTGGGAGTCCACCTCGCCACAATGGGTTCCCTCTTGTCAAGCCAGCTGGGAGGGTTAGGCTACAGCAAAAAAATGACATCACTCCCTAGGGTGAGAAAGAGGACTAAGCCAGAAGAGGGGATAAGGTGTGAGGGGACCCCGGTGTCCCCAGAGTATACCGCCTTCAACCAGAGAGAACCAAGGATATACAGGGAAAGACAGAGCTAGAGGTCTACCTGATTCAACAAACGCTCGCAGAGCCGTCTCTTGGGACAGTTCTATTGATGTAAGTAATAGTTCTATTGATGAAACAGTTCTGTTGATGAAACAGTTCTATTGATGTAAGTAAGAGTTCTATTGATGAAACAGTTCTGTTGATGAAACAGTTCTGTTGATGAAACTGTTCTATTGATGTAAGAGTTCTATTGATGAAACAGTTCTATTGATGAAACAGTTCTATTGATGAAACAGTTCTATTGATGTAACAGTTCTATTGCTGAAACAGTTCTATTGATGAAACAGTTCTGTTGATGAAACAGTTCTATTGATGAAACTGTTCTATTGATGTAAGTAAGAGTTCTATTGATGAAACAGTTCTATTGATGAAACAGTTCTGTTGATGAAACAGTTCTATTGATGAAACTGTTCTATTGATGTAAGTAAGAGTTCTATTGATGAAACAGTTCTATTGATGAAACAGTTCTATTGATGGAACAGTTCTATTGATGTAAGTAAGAGTTCTATTGATGAAACAGTTCTGTTGATGAAACAGTTCTATTGATGTAAGTAAGAGTTCTATTGATGAAACAGTTCTGTTGATGAAACTGTTCTATTGATGTAAGAGTTCTATTGATGAAACAGTTCTATTGATGAAACAGTTCTATTGATGTAACAGTTCTATTGATGTAACAGTTCTATTGATGTAACAGTTCTATTGCTGAAACAGTTCTGTTGATGAAACAGTTCTATTGATGAAACTGTTCTATTGATGAAACTGTTCTATTGATGAAACTGTTCTATTGATGTAAGTAAGAGTTCTATTGATGAAACAGTTCTATTGATGAAACAGTTCTATTGATGAAACTGTTCTATTGATGTAAGTAAGAGTTCTATTGATGAAACAGTTCTATTGATGAAACAGTTCTATTGATGGAACAGTTCTATTGATGGAACAGTTCTATTGATGGAACAGTTCTATTGATGGAACAGTTTTATTGATGTAAGTAAGAGTTCTATTGATGTACAGTAGGTTCCGATACACAGTCTGGAAATGTTGCATGTTCTCCCTGATGATATACAGTGAGGCAGTGGTAAGGATACCCAACTAGCAGTAAACTGCAGTCACGGCCCCTAGATGGCTGGGTGGAATTGGATATGTAGTGTCTCTTTTAAAGACAGTCCAAAATACCTATTTTAGAGACAACAGAGAGGAGCAAGGTAAAGAGGAGCAAGGTAAAAACACACGGAGAAATATGCAGTACAAATGCATGAATAAATATTTGTGCATATACTTTTCTATAATGGATATATTAACATGGGATTTGTTTAATGTCCAAAAATATTTTCTTAATATTTCAAAATAAATATGGAATGGTAACAATGCATACTTGTATGATATCTAAATACATTCCTGATATTTTGTAAATTCTTTCTAGGGGGACTGAAGGTGGAATGAATAGCTTTAGGCCATTTACTTTGTTGTAAACATCCCCTGGATCGGAGTGTAGATAGATAGTAGTGTGTAGTTATGACTGACTAGCAGACTTCCACACTCCCCTACAGTAAAGTAAACAAGTTCAGTAAGGGCTATGAGATATCACTCTACACAGCAAAACCATCCCACATGGTGCTTAGCAACATCAAGAAATAGGATCCAAGCAAACTAGTGTAAAAGGTAACCACGGAAATATTAAAACATGTCTCAAGAAACACATCATTTGGTTAACGGAAGAAATGAGAGAAAAACGTCAAATGACATTGTACAACTGCCCCTTAGTAAAAACAACAACATGACTTAACAGAACAGCAGGTTGGAAAAAAAACATTGTATCTTGGCTTCCCTTGCATTGTGTTTTGCCAGAATGACGGCATCATTGAACAATCAAAGCTCTACTACTAAAAGGCATTCATATCGCCACTTTCCAGTGTTAAACCCTTTCCCGTGTTAAAGTAACCCTTTCCCGTGTTAAAGTAACCCTTTCCAGTGTTAAAGTAACCCTTTCCAGTGTTAAAGTAACCCTTTCCAGTGTTAAAGTAACCCTTTCCAGTGTTAAAGTAACCCTTTCCCGTGTTAAAGTGTTAAAGTAACCCTTTCCCGTGTTAAAGTAACCCTTTTAAAGTAACCCTTTCCGTGTTAAAGTAACCCTTTCCCGTGTTAAAGTAACCCTTTAACCCTTTCCCGTGTTAAAGTAACCCTTTCCAGTGTTAAAGTAACCCTTTCCAGTGTTAAAGTAACCCTTTCCAGTGTTAAAGTAACCCTTTCCAGTGTTAAAGTAACCCTTTCCAGTGTTAAAGTAACCCTTTCCCGTGTTAAAGTAACCCTTTCCCGTGTTAAAGTAACCCTTTCCAGTGTTAAAGTAACCCTTTCCCGTGTTAAAGTAACCCTTTCCCGTGTTAAAGTAACCTTTTCCAGTGTTAAAGTAACCCTTTCCAAAGTAAAGCTTTCCTTAAGGCATTGACATCAAACCAAAACAAAATGATCATGCACAGTGAAATTTGCTGAATCAGTTCAGAGAAACTCCCAAAATGTCTTGTTCAGTAAACACTCACAAACTCCTACTGTACCTAGACATAGTCGTAGTTCGAAAAGCCAACACCAGATAAACATAAATAACATTTATATCGCTGCTGAAGCAATGTTCAACATAATTCATAATGAATGCACACACGTCCCCCGACTCCTGAACACTGGTCAGCGTAAAGGAGAGCGCTCCCATATAGAAAGTCACAACTCCGTACTAGGGTCAGTTCTAAAGCCTTTCCCAGAAAGCAGCCCAATGGAAAAAGACTAATGAAATAGCAAAGACATTGCAGTGAGTTTACCCAAGTGTATTCAACCGTGGAAACATCAAAGTAATGGTGGTTTTGTCCTCTGAGCGTCAACTCAAAACCTGGATATACCAGCTACAGTTTTGCTGTAGTGTTGTTGTATGACGGTAGTGTTGCATGTACAGTAAAAGGGTAAGCAAAACAAACAACGTCAATGTCAATCACAAATTATCAAAATCTAACCAATGTAGAGGCACCACAACGTCAGGAAGTGGGAAATAACTATCACCCAATGAGAATTGCAGTCTTCGATCACTCAGCCAGTCAGTCGACGCATTCTCTCGTCTTCATGGCTACATCCTGACCCTAGAACGCTGAAGTAGAACGTAGTCCTGATTGGATGCTAGGGGGGATATTCTACATCTCCTCGTAGTCTACGTCTCCGGCGAGGAAAGACTCCAGGTCGTCAACCACGCCTCCGGCTTTCTTGGTCGACTTTGGCTTCTTCTTTTTCTTCTCTTTCTCGTCCGCGCTCCCTGACTCCTCCTTTTTCTTCTGTTTGTGTCGTTTCTTGCTGCTTTTGTCGTCCTCCTGAAAGGAGCAGACATGTTCCATAGTTACTATTGGCTGAGGATGACAAACAGGGTGTAAAGATGACTCATCTCCTTTCACCTTACCTCTTTGCTTTTCTTCTTCTTCTTCTTCTTGTCCTTTGTTGAGGATCTACTTTCTCGGTCTGCAAGACAAGTTAGCAAAATTAAGACAACTCTGAATTGTTTTACCAATACATATACCCAAACTGTGAAAGTATAAAACACACAGACACACTAGTCCAGAATAGCGATCATGACTCCAATGATTTCCAATGACTTTGCTTCGGAACCTTGCTCACCATCTTGGTCCTCACTGCTTTCCTTGCTCTTGGGCGCCACATCCTGGAATCCCAGTCCAAACAGGTCCAGGTCGTCGCTCTTGATGGGGAGGACAGAGGGCTGGACCAGCTTCAGGTCCTCCAGTATAGCCGAAGGCTTCTTGGTAAAGGGGAGACAGGAAGGGAGGGGAGCGGGATAGAGAATGAGTAGGGGACAAAGACAGATGGAAAGACAGGAAGGGAGGGGAGCCTCGATAGAGAATGAGTAGGGGACAAAGACAGATGGAAAGACAGGAAGGGAGGGGAGCGCGATAGAGAATGAGTAGGGGATAAAGACAGAAAGGGAGGGGAGCGCCGATAGAGAATGAGTAGGGGATAAAGACAGAAAGGGAGGGGAGCGCCGATAGAGAATGAGTAGGGGACAAAGACAGATGGAAAAACACGAAGAAGGGGAGCGCGATAGAGAATGAGTAGGGGATTAAAGACAGATGGAAAGACAGGAAGGGAGGAGAGCGCGATAGAGAATGAGTAGGGGACAAAGACAGATGGTAGGACAGGAAGAAGGGGAGCGCAATAGAGAATGAGTAGGGGACAAAGACAGATGGAAAGACAGGAAGAAGGGGAGCGCGATAGAGAATGAGTAGGGGATAAAGACAGATGGTAAGACAGGAAGAAGGGGAGCGCGATAGAGAATGAGTAGGGGACAAAGACAGATGGAAAGACAGGAAGGGAGGGGAGCGCGATAGAGAATGAGTAGGGGACAAAGACAGATGGAAAGACAGGAAGAAGGGGAGCGCGATAGAGAATGAGTAGGGGATAAAGACAGATGGAAAGAAGGGAAAGGGGGGGAAGCCTCAATAGAGAATGAGTAGGGGACAAAGACAGGAAGGGATGGGAGCGCGATAGAGAATGAGTAGGGGACAAAGACAGATGGTAGGACGGGAAGAAGGGAAAGGGGACAAAGCCTCGATAGAGAATGAGTAGGGGACAAAGACAGGAAGGGATGGGAGCGCGATAGAGAATGAGTAGGGGATAAAGACAGATGGAAAGAAGGGAAAGGGGGGGAAGCCTCGATAGAGAATGAGTAGGGGACAAAGACAGATGGTAGGACAGGAAGAAGGGGAGCGCGATAGAGAATGAGTAGGGGATAAAGACAGATGGTAAGACAGGAAGAAGGGGAGCGCGATAGAGAATGAGTAGGGGACAAAGACAGATGGAAAGACAGGAAGGGAGGGGAGCACGATAGAGAATGAGTAGGGGACAAAGACAGATGGAAAGACAGGAAGAAGGGGAGCGCGATAGAGAATGAGTAGGGGATAAAGACAGATGGAAAGAAGGGAAAGGGGGGGAAGCCTCGATAGAGAATGAGTAGGGGACAAAGACAGGAAGGGAGGGGAGCGCGATAGAGAATGAGTAGGGGACAAAGACAGGAAGGGATGGGAGCGCGATAGAGAATGAGTAGGGGATAAAGACAGATGGAAAGAAGGGAAAGGGGGGGAAGCCTCGATAGAGAATGAGTAGGGGATGAAGACAGATGGAAAGACAGGAAGAAGGGGAGCGCGATAGAGAATGAGTAGGGGATAAAGACAGATGGAAAGAAGGGAAAGGGGGGGAAGCCTCGATAGAGAATGAGTAGGGGATAAAGACAGATGGAAAGACAGGAAGGGAGGGGAGCGCGATAGAGAATGAGTAGGGGATAAAGACAGATGGAAAGACAGGAAGGGAGGAGAGCGCGATAGAGAATGAGTAGGGGACAAAGACAGATGGTAGAACAGGAAGAAGGGGAGCGCGATAGAGAATGAGTAGGGGACAAAGACAGATGGAAAGACAGGAAGGGAGGGGAGCGCGATAGAGAATGAGTAGGGGATAAAGACAGATGGAAAGACAGGAAGGGAGGGGAGCCTCGATAGAGAATGAGTAGGGGACAAAGACAGATGGTAAGACAGGAAGAAGGGGAGCGCGATAGAGAATGAGTAGGGGACAAAGACAGATGGAAAGACAGGAAGAAGGGGAGCGCGATAGAGAATGAGTAGGGGATAAAGACAGATGGTAAGACAGGAAGAAGGGGAGCGCGATAGAGAATGAGTAGGGGACAAAGACAGATGGAAAGACAGGAAGGGAGGGGAGCGCGATAGAGAATGAGTAGGGGACAAAGACAGATGGTAGGACAGGAAGAAGGGAAAGGGGACAAAGCCTCGATAGAGAATGAGTAGGGGACAAAGACAGGAAGGGATGGGAGCGCGATAGAGAATGAGTAGGGGATAAAGACAGATGGAAAGAAGGGAAAGGGGGGGAAGCCTCAGATAGAGAATGAGTAGGGGACAAAGACAGATGGTAGGACAGGAAGAAGGGAGCGCGATAGAGAATGAGTAGGGGACAGGAAAAGACAGATGGTAGGACAGGAAGAAGGGGAGTACGATAGAGAATGAGTAGGGGATAAAGACAGATGGAAAGACAGGAAGAAGGGGGGAGCCGATAGAGAATGAGTAGGGGACAAAGACAGATGGAAAGACAGGAAGGGAGGGGAGCACGATAGAGAATGAGTAGGGGACAAAGACAGATGGAAAGACAGGAAGGAAGGGGAGCGATAGAGAATGAGTAGGGGATAAAGACAGATGGAAAGAAGGGAAAGGGGGAAGCCTCGATAGAGAATGAGTAGGGGACAAAGACAGGAATTCTCCCCGCGATAGAGAACAAAGACAGGAGGGGATGAAGACAGATGGAAATGACAGGATAAAGAAGATGGAAACAAGGGAAAGGGCGAAGCCTCGATAGAGAATGAGTAGGGGACAAAGACAGGGGATAAAGACAGATGGAAAGAAGATGGAAAGACAGAAAGGGGAAGCCTCGATAGAGAATGAGTAGGGGATAAAGACAGATGGAAAGACAGGAAGGAGGGGAAGCGCGATAGAGAATGAGTAGTCTGGGATAAAGACAGATGGAAAGACAGGAAGGGAGGAGAGCGCGATAGAGAATGAGTAGGGGACAAAGACAGATGGTAGAACAGGAAGAAGGGGAGCGCGATAGATAATGAGTAGGGGACAAAGACAGATGGAAAGACAGGAAGGGAGGGGAGCGCGATAGAGAATGAGTAGGGGATAAAGACAGATGGAAAGACAGGAAGGGAGGGGAGCCTCGATAGAGAATGAGTAGGGGACAAAGACAGATGGTAAGACAGGAAGAAGGGGAGCGCGATAGAGAATGAGTAGGGGACAAAGACAGATGGAAAGACAGGAAGGGAGGGGAGCACGATAGAGAATGAGTAGGGGACAAAGACAGATGGTAAGACAGGAAGAAGGGGAGCGCGATAGAGAATGAGTAGGGGACAAAGACAGATGGAAAGACAGGAAGGGAGGGGAGCGCCGATAGAGAATGAGTAGGGGACAAAGACAGATGGTAAGACAGGAAGAAGGGGAGCGCGATAGAGAATGAGTAGGGGACAAAGACAGATGGAAAGACAGGAAGGGAGGGGAGCGCGATAGAGAATGAGTAGGGGACAAAGACAGATGGAAAGACAGGAAGAAGGGGAGCGCGATAGAGAATGAGTAGGGGATAAAGACAGATGGAAAGAAGGGAAAGGGGGGGAAGCCTCGATAGAGAATGAGTAGGGGACAAAGACAGGAAGGGAGGGGAGCGCGATAGAGAATGAGTAGGGGACAAAGACAGATGGTAAGACAGGAAGAAGGGGAGCGCGATAGAGAATGAGTAGGGGACAAAGACAGATGAAAAGACAGGAAGGGAGGGGAGCACGATAGAGAATGAGTAGGGGACAAAGACAGATGGAAAGACAGGAAGGGAGGGGAGCGCGATAGAGAATGAGTAGGGGACAAAGACAGATGGAAAGACAGGAAGAAGGGGAGCGCCGATAGAGAATGAGTAGGGGATAAAGACAGATGGAAAGACAGGAAGGGAGGGGAGCGCCGATAGAGAATGAGTAGGGGATAAAGACAGATGGAAAGACAGGAAGGGAGGGGAGCGCGATAGAGAATGAGTAGGGGACAAAGACAGATGGAAAGACAGGAAGGGAGCGGAGCGCCGATAGAGAATGAGTAGGGGATAAAGACAGATGGAAAGACAGGAAGGGAGGGGAGCGCGATAGAGAATCAGTAGGGGACAAAGACAGATGGAAAGACAGGAAGAAGGGGAGCGCGATAGAGAATGAGTAGGGGATAAAGACAGATGGAAAGACAGGAAGAAGGGGAGCGCGATAGAGAATGAGTAGGGGACAAAGACAGATGGAAAGACAGGAAGAAGGGGAGCGCGATAGAGAATGAGTAGGGGACAAAGACAGATGGAAAGACAGGAAGAAGGGGAGCGCGATAGAGAATGAGTAGGGGATAAAGACAGATGTAAAGAAGGGAAAGGGGGGGAAGCCTCGATAGAGAATGAGTAGGGGACAAAGACAGGAAGGGAGGGGAGCGCGATAGAGAATGAGTAGGGGACAAAGACAGATGGTAAGACAGGAAGAAGGGGAGCGCGATAGAGAATGAGTAGGGGACAAAGACAGATGGAAAGACAGGAAGAAGGGGAGCGCGATAGAGAATGAGTAGGGGATAAAGACAGATGGAAAGAAGGGAAAGGGGGGGAAGCCTCGATAGAGAATGAGTAGGGGACAAAGACAGGAAGGGAGGGGAGCGCGATAGAGAATGAGTAGGGGACAAAGACAGGAAGGGAGGGGAGCGCGATAGAGAATGAGTAGGGGACAAAGACAGATGGTAAGACAGGAAGAAGGGGAGCGCGATAGAGAATGAGTAGGGGACAAAGACAGATGAAAAGACAGGAAGGGAGGGGAGCACGATAGAGAATGAGTAGGGGACAAAGACAGATGGAAAGACAGGAAGGGAGGGGAGCGCGATAGAGAATGAGTAGGGGACAAAGACAGATGGAAAGACAGGAAGAAGGGGAGCGCCGATAGAGAATGAGTAGGGGATAAAGACAGATGGAAAGACAGGAAGGGAGGGGAGCGCCGATAGAGAATGAGTAGGGGATAAAGACAGATGGAAAGACAGGAAGGGAGGGGAGCGCGATAGAGAATGAGTAGGGGACAAAGACAGATGGAAAGACAGGAAGGGAGGGGAGCGCGATAGAGAATGAGTAGGGGACAAAGACAGATGGAAAGACAGGAAGAAGGGGAGCGCGATAGAGAATGAGTAGGGGACAAAGACAGATGGAAAGACAGGAAGAAGGGGAGCGCGATAGAGAATGAGTAGGGGACAAAGACAGGAAGAAGGGGAGAGAGAAAGTAGGAGAAAGAGGTTGTTACAATAGATGGACCTTTACTATTTCACATTCAGTCTAAACCCAGCCAAATATATGGGCCCTGAGGACAAGGTTGAGAAAGGCTGCCACCCATAGGTCTAACTACTGTAAAATAAAATCCAAGGTCTCATTCTGTCAATCACTGAGTATGGTTACATGCACACAATCATGCGATTATTGTGGATAATCAGATGAATATAATAGTTTGATTAAAACGTTTACATGCTTTGCAAGAAGAATGATTTTCCTAATAATCCTGTTTACATGGACACATCTGAAATCAGGTTAGTTGATGGCACGCTGATAAATGCAGGAAATCACCAATGGAAATAAAGGTTCTACCACAGTGACTGTGTTATTGTTGGGAAACATATTTGATTCTGAGTTCAGACATATAGTTTGTATGTGAAAACCACTTCTAAGACACATAGACTTGCGCTAAAGAGGAAGGCTCGCTCCTCAATGAGGAGATGAAAGCACAGATCAAACACACAGTTGAGACACCTATTAGGTGTTTACATATCCTGATAACTCCAAAAAGATTGCTTGGAAAACCAGGTGTTTAAATTGATCTTACGCCCATTAAAATAACGAGAGTAAGGTGTTTACTGACTATTGCATAATCTGCCTACTATAATCAGTTTAATATCCAATTACTGTGCATGTAAACGTGACCACTATAGAAAACCACATCTCTACCTACCACTATCACATATATGAGAAAACAGTCAACGAGAACAGAAGGCCATGTGTCTGGAAAGTAATGGACACCTTCTTCTACATTTCAAATTGACCCAATAGAAGGGGATGAGAGCATAGAGCAGTCTACTGTAACAGAGCACAGAGCAGTCTACTGTAACAGAGCAGTCTACTGTAACAGAGCACAGAGCAGTCTACTGTAACAGAGCACAGAGCAGTCTACTGTAACAGAGCACAGAGCAGTCTACTGTAACAGAGCACAGAGCAGTCTACTGTAACAGAGCACAGAGCAGTCTACTGTAACAAAGCAGTCTACTGTAACAGAGCAGTCTACTGTAACAGAGCACAGAGCAGTCTACTGTAACAGAGCAGTCTACTGTAACAAAGCAGTCTACTGTAACAAAGCAGTCTACTGTAACAGAGCACAGAGCAGTCTACTGTAACAGAGCAGTCTACTGTAACAGAGCACAGAGCAGTCTACTGTAACAGAGCAGTCTACTGTAACAGAGCACAGAGCAGTCTACTGTAACAGAGCAGTCTACTGTAACAGAGCACAGAGCAGTCTACTGTAACAGAGCACAGAGCAGTCTACTGTAACAGAGCACAGAGCAGTCTACTGTAACAGAGCAGTCTACTGTAACAGAGCACAGAGCAGTCTACTGTAACAGAGCAGTCTACTGTAACAGAGCACAGAGCAGTCTACTGTAACAGAGCACAGAGCAGTCTACTGTAACAGAGCACAGAGCAGTCTACTGTAACAGAGCACAGAGCAGTCTACTGTAACAGAGCACAGAACAGTCTACTGTAACAGAGCAGTCTACTGAAACAGAGCAGTCTACTGAAACAGAGCAGTCTACTGAAACAGAGCAGTCTACTGAAACAGAGCAGTCTACTGTAACAGAGCACAGAGCAGTCTACTGTAACAGAGCACAGAGCAGTCTACTGTAAAAGAGCACAGAGCAGTCTACTGTAAAAGAGCACAGAGCAGTCTACTGTAACAGAGCACAGAGCAGTCTACTGTAACAGAGCACAGAGCAGTCTACTGTAACAGCACAGAGCAGTCTACTGTAACAGAGCACAGAGCAGTCTACTGTAAAAGAGCAGTCTACTGTAAAAGAGCAGTCTACTGTAACAGAGCACAGAGCAGTCTACTGTAACAGCACAGAGCAGTCTACTGTAACAGCACAGAGCAGTCTACTGTAACAGCGCAAAGAGCAGTCTACTGTAACAGCGCAAAGAGCAGTCTACTGTAACAGAGCACAGAGCAGTCTACTGTAACAGCACAGAGCAGTCTACTGTAACAGCACAGAGCAGTCTACTGTAACAGAGCACAGAGCAGTCTACTGTAACAGAGCACAGAGCAGTCTACTGTAAAGAGCAGTCTACTGTAACAGAGCAGTCTACTGTAACAGAGCAGTCTACTGTAACAGAGCAGTCTACTGTAACAGAGCAGTCTACTGTAACAGAGCAGTCTACTGTAACAGAGCACAGAGCAGTCTACTGTAACAGAGCACAGAGAAGTCTACTGTAACAGAGCACAGAGCAGTCTACTGTAACAGAGCACAGAGCAGTCTACTGTAACAGAGCACAGAGCAGTCTACTGTAACAGAGCACAGAGCAGTTTACTGCAACAGAGCACAGAGCAGTCTACTGCAACAGAGCACAGAGCAGTCTACTGTAACAGAGCAGTCTACTGTAACAGAGCAGTCTACTGTAACAGAGCAGTCTACTGTAACAGAGCAGTCTACTGTAACAGAGCAACAGAGCAGTCTACTGTAACAGAGCAGTCTACTGTAACAGAGCAGTCTACTGTAACAGAGCAGTCTACTGTAACAGCAGTCTACTGTAACAGAGCAGTCTACTGTAACAGAGCAGCTGTAACAGAGCACAGAGCAGTCTACTGTAACAGAGCACAGAGCAGTCTACTGTAACAGAGCACAGAGCAGTCTACTGTAACAGAGCAGTCTACTGTAACAGAGCACAGAGCAGTCTACTGTAACAGAGCAGTCTACTGTAACAGAGCAGTCTACTGTAACAGAGCAGTCTACTGTAACAGAGCAGTCTACTGTAACAGAGCACAGAGCAGTCTACTGTAAAAGAGCAGTCTACTGTAACAGCACAGAGCAGTCTACTGTAAAAGAGCAGTCTACTGTAACAGAGCACAGAGCAGTCTACTGTAAAAGAGCAGTCTACTGTAACAGAGCACAGAGCAGTCTACTGTAACAGAGCACAGAGAAGTCTACTGTAACAGAGCACAGAGCAGTCTACTGTAAAAGAGCAGTCTACTGTAACAGAGCACAGAGCAGTCTACTGTAACAGAGCACAGAGCAGTCTACTGTAACAGAGCACAGAGCAGTCTACTGTAACAGAGCACAGAGCAGTCTACTGTAACAGAGCACAGAGCAGTCTACTGTAACAGAGCAGTCTACTGTAACAAAGCAGTCTACTGTAACAGAGCAGTCTACTGTAACAGAGCAGTCTACTGTAACAGAGCAGTCTACTGTAACAGAGCACAGAGCAGTCTACTGTAAAAGAGCAGTCTACTGTAACAGAGCACAGAGCAGTCTACTGTAACAGCACAGAGCAGTCTACTGTAACAGCACAGAGCAGTCTACTGTAACAGCGCAAAGAGCAGTCTACTGTAACAGAGCACAGAGTAGTCTACTGTAACAGCTCAGAGCAGTCTACTGTAACAGAGCACACAGCAGTCTACTGTAACAGCACACAGCAGTCTACTGTAACAGAGCACACAGCAGTCTACTGTAACAGAGCACACAGCAGTCTACTGTAACAGAGCACACAGCAGTCTACTGTAACAGAGCAGTCTACTGTAACAGAGCAGTCTACTGTAACAGAGCAGTCTACTGTAACAGAGCACAGAGCAGTCTACTGTAACAGAGCACAGAGCAGTCTACTGTAACAGAGCAGTCTACTGTAACGGAGCAGTCTACTGTAACGGAGCAGTCTACTGTAACGGAGCAGTCTACTGTAACGGAGCACAGAGCAGTCTACTGTAACGGAGCACAGAGCAGTCTACTGTAACAGAGCACAGAGCAGTCTACTGTAACAGAGCACAGAGCAGTCTACTGTAACAGAGCACAGAGCAGTCTACTGTAACAGAGCACAGAGCAGTCTACTGTAACAGAGCACAGAGCAGTCTACTGTAACAGAGCACAGAGCAGTCTACTGTAACAGAGCACAGAGCAGTCTACTGTAACAGAGCACAGAGCAGTCTACTGTAACAGAGCAATGAGCAGTCTACTGTAAGAGCAGTCTACTGTAACAGAGCACAGAGCAGTCTACTGTAACAGAGCAGTCTACTGTAACAGAGCAGTCTACTGTAACAGAGCACAGAGCAGTCTACTGTAACAGAGCACAGAGCAGTCTACTGTAACAGAGCACAGAGCAGTCTACTGTAACAGAGCACAGAGCAGTCTACTGTAACAGAGCACAGAGCAGTCTACTGTAACAGAGCACAGAGCAGTCTACTGTAACAGAGCACAGAGCAGTAACGGAGCACAGAGCAGTCTACTGTAACAGAGCACAGAGCAGTCTACTGTAACAGAGCACAGAGCAGTCTACTGTAACAGAGCACAGAGCAGTCTACTGTAACAGAGCACAGAGCAGTCTCTAGCAGTCTACTGTAACAGAGCACAGAGCAGTCTACTGTAACAGAGCACAGAGCAGTCTACTGTAACAGAGCACAGAGCAGTCTACTGTAACAGAGCACAGAGCAGTCTACTGTAACAGAGCAGTCTACTGTAACAGAGCAGTCTACTGTAACAGAGCAGTCTACTGTAACAGAGCAGTCTACTGTAACAGAGTCACTGTAACAGAGCAGTCTACTGTAACAGAGCACAGAGCAGTCTACTGTAACGGCACAGAGCAGTCTACTGTAACAGAGCACAGAGCAGTCTACTGTAACGGAGCAGTCTACTGTAACGGAGCAGTCTACTGTAACGGAGCAGTCTACTGTAACGGAGCAGTCTACTGTAACAGAGCACAGAGCAGTCTACTGTAACAGAGCACAGAGCAGTCTACTGTAACGGAGCACAGAGCAGTCTACTGTAACGGAGCAGTCTACTGTAACGGAGCAGTCTACTGTAACGGAGCAGTCTACTGTAACGGAGCAGTCTACTGTAACGGAGCAGTCTACTGTAACGGAGCAGTCTACTGTAACGGAGCAGTCTCCTGTAACGGAGCAGTCTCCTGTAACGGAGCATAGAGCAGTCTACTGTAACAGAGCAGTCTACTGTAACAGAGCAGTCTACTGTAACAGAGCAGTCTACTGTAACAGAGCAGTCTACTGTAACAGAGCAGTCTACTGTAACAGAGCACAGAGCAGTCTACTGTAACGGAGCAGTCTACTGTAACGGAGCAGTCTACTGTAACGGAGCATAGAGCAGTCTACTGTAACAGAGCAGTCTACTGTAACAGAGCAGTCTACTGTAACAGAGCAGTCTACTGTAACAGAGCACAGAGCAGTCTACTGTAACGGAGCACAGAGCAGTCTACTGTAACAGAGCACAGAGCAGTCTACTGTAACAGAGCACAGAGCAGTCTACTGTAACGGAGCAGTCTACTGTAACGGAGCAGTCTACTGTAACGGAGCAGTCTACTGTAACAGAGCAGTCTACTGTAACAGAGCACAGAGCAGTCTACTGTAACAGAGCACAGAGCAGTCTACTGTAACGGAGCACAGAGCAGTCTACTGAGCAGTCTACTGTAGCACTGTAACGGAGCAGTCTACTGTAACGGAGCACAGAGCAGTCTACTGTAACGGAACATAGAGCAGTCTACTGTAACAGAGCAGTCTACTGTAACAGAGCACAGAGCAGTCTACTGTAACAGAGCAGTCTACTGTAACAGAGCAGTCTACTGTAACAGAGCACAGAGCAGTCTACTGTAACAGAGCAGTCTACTGTAACAGAGCAGTCTACTGTAACGGAGCAGTCTACTGTAACAGAGCACAGAGCAGTCTACTGTAACAGAGCAGAGCAGTCTACTGTAACAGAGCAGTCTACTGTAACAGAGCAGTCTACTGTAACAGAGCACAGAGCAGTCTACTGTAACAGAGCACAGAGCAGTCTACTGTAACAGAGCAGTCTACTGTAACAGAGCAGTCTACTGTAACAGAGCACAGAGCAGTCTACTGTAACAGAGCACAGAGCAGTCTACTGTAACACTGTAACAGAGCAGTCTACTGTAACAGAGCAGTCTACTGTAACAGAGCAGTCTACTGTAACAGAGCAGTCTACTGTAACAGAGCAGTCTACTGTAACAGCACAGAGCAGTCTACTGTAACAGAGCACAGAGCTGTCTACTGTAACAGAGCACAGAGCTGTCTACTGTAACAGAGCACAGAGCTGTCTACTGTAACAGAGCAGTCTACTGTAACAGCACAGAGCAGTCTACTGTAACAGAGCACAGAGCTGTCTACTGTAACAGAGCAGTCTACTGTAACGGCACCTTCTTTTTCTTGGGCTTCTCAAACTCCTCGTCCTCATAGTCTGGTTCGTCCATGACGAAGGAGAGCATCTGATCGTCCCCTGGAGATTCTTGGTCTGAGTGGGAGGATTCATCCCCTCCCTTCTTCTTGCCTACCCGCATGGACTGCACCGGGGCTAGGGTCGGGTTCAGGAATGAGACGGGCTCGGACGACATCTTTAAGCCCGCTGGTTTCTTGGCTTCTCCGGTCTTGTTTTGAGTCTTCAAAGCGTTGGAGGATCTGATCAGAAAGCACAATACAGATCTAAATATTAAAAGATGCATGATAACATCAATAAGTTAACCCTGACCTGTTCACCAGATATGCTAGCTTGTCCAGGACATGTTGTTTCTCTCTCTCTCAATCTCCCCCTCGCTCTACTGTACTTGCTGTCTCAACATCTGAATGCTCAGCTATGAAAAACCAACTGAAATTTACTCCTGAGGTGCTGACCTGTTGCAACCTTTAGAACCACTGATTCTTATTTGACTCTGCTGGTCATCTATGAACGTTTGAATATCTTGAAGAACAATCTGGCCTTAATGGCCATGTACCTTTATAATCTCCACCCGGCACAGCCAGAAGAGGACTGGCCAACCCTCAGAGCCTAGTTCTAGGATTCTTCATAGGTACCTGAGTTTTTCCTACCCACTGTGCTTCTACATCTGCATTGCTTGCTCTTTGTTTTTTTTAGGTGTTTTAGGCTGGGATTCTGTATAAGCACTTTGTGACAACTGCTGATGTAAAAATGGCCCAATGACTACATCAATCTCTATCGCCCAATGACTACATCAATCTCTATCGCCCAATGACTACATCAATCTCTATCGCCCAATGACTACATCAATCTCTATCGCCCAATGACTACATCAATCTCTATCGCCCAATGACTACATCAATCTCTGTCGCCCAATGACTACATCAATCTCTGTCGTCCAATGACTACATCAATCTCTGTCGCCCAATGACTACATCAATCTCTGTCGCCCAATGACTACATCAATCTCTGTCGCCCAATGACTACATCAATCTCTGCCGCCCAATGACTACATCAATCTCTATCGCCCAATGACTACATCAATCTCTATCGCCCAATGACTACATCAATCTCTACCGCCCAATGACTACATCAATCTCTACCGCCCAATGACTACATCAATCTCTACCGACCAATGATTACATCAATCTCCACAACCCAATCTCTATTGACCAATAACCACATTAATCTCTATCTACATACTGTATAATACTAGCATCTTAAGAAAAACCTGAGGTTATGCAATTCAAGTTCTCTTCCCACCCATACCTCCTTCTGTCCGATCCACCATCCTGGACGACGTTAGGTGCCCTCGTCCCCTCATCTTCTTCATCGCTGGTCAGGGTGATGCCCATGCTGGGGACGGTGGCTGCCTTGGGCACAGATTTGGGCACAGACTGGCACAGCTCATCTGGGGCAAAATCGTCCTGGAACCCTGACACCATGGGGTTCCCCCCTCGGCCCTCACCGTCACTGTAAAACATGGACAGAGAGAGACGTGGTAAGTTCTGATGTCCCGATGTAAGAATAACCAACACATGAGCAATATGATGGGCCAAGCACCACAAAAAAATACTTTAAATGATTATAATTTGTGTCTGAGTAATGATACCCCATTAAGCAACACCTGCTGGAAAAGTCACACAGTTTTAAATGCATTTCCAAAAGCAGGACTTTGAAGCTACTCTTGTTTAGTCTGATGTTCTAACCATTTAAAAAAAAGAAAAGTTGTATTAATGTTGTTTGTGACACCTGTAGAATTGTTCTTTAAAAACCTTCTGTTAGAATTATGTTAAGAAATGTAGCACATGAGCTGGATAACATGTAAGCTTATAACATGGTTAACGTCTGTAACGTTGCTAACGTTGCTCAGTATTTCAGCTGCGCTTGGACAAAAGGTTCAACTACAGGTTCCCCACTACTATCGTTTTACTTACAGTTAATGAAATGAACAGTGACTGAATCACAACATTATTGCATTATCTGTTCATATATTATGACATCATCCAGTTATAGCCTACTGGGATGTTATGGAAAAGTCATTACATTAACAATAACTTATTTTGCCATTATCTACACACTTACTTGATAATCTGATGCTCCATTCAAATCTTAACCAGAATGACAGTTCAAAAAGTCAGCCCTGAAGACTGATTCAGTGAAAGAGAGTTGTTTATTATTAGCACTAAGCTATCGTGTGTGTGTGTGTGTGTGTGTGTGTGTGTGTGTGTGTGTGTGTGTGTGTGTGTGTGTGTGTGTGTGTGTGTGTGTGTGTGTGTCTCACATCCACACTCCACTTCTCCTTTTAACTTCATCATTTTAAGTTAATCTTCTAACATCAAAGCACTTCAAGCCTCATTTCTCATTTTCCAAAATAGCAAACGGCCCCCGTAGGACAATTCTCTCCTTCAAATTCAAGCTCAAGTTGATTCCCTTCATTATACAACACAGGAAAAATCATTACTCTCTTCACATTTCTATAACGTAAGACTGTATTAAGGGGATATCCGCAGTTTAGATGTACATTAACAAATCACTTTTCCCGACAAAAGCTAAGGGATGGGGCTAGAGAAATGTAACCACACTCAACTTCACAGAAAGAGCTATGCATGCAAGAACTGACCATCAAAATGATCATTTTAACCATGTATTGAAACTATAGTGTTTGTTTACATTTACTTTGTTTACAACCATTGGAGGAAAACAAGCTTACATTTAGGGTTCTGATGGAAAGTGATGAGGCATTCATAAGGTAATATTCTTCAAGAATGAATAGATACAGATAACAATTTATGTCCAAAAATGGACGTAGCAACTGCAGATCGCCCCTTTAAGTCTTATCCAATAAAATAAAGTGCCTTCTCTCTCACCCCTCCCTCTTTCTCTCTCCAGCAAATGAGTGATGAATGACCTAGATTCTGAGCAGAGGAGACCTGATGGAACCAAAAACCTCACCCCTCACCCCTAATTGGTTAAAAATCACTTGACACAAATATTATCGTCCTCTATCTTTTTTCACATATGTTGATGCTGGGTTGGTGCTAGAGATGATGAACATGTTTGAAATGCCCCTTTAAGATAGAGCTGAAATACATTCACCTCCACTATATTGAAGAACATATTGACTATGGGTGTCTGAACTGCACAGCAACGGTAGATCTTCTTCACTAAACAATGATCATTAGAAACGTGTTCTAGTACACAGGGAGAGTTTGATCTTCTTCCAGTTGCTCTCCAGGTGGAGGGTTGGCCAGCCTATCAAAGTAGTCCAAATATTGAAAAAGTCCTTATTTCCACACTTACTTATATACCTATCCAAAGCCACAAGCCTGGACATGGGTCATAGAAGATCATGGAGATGATTAGGGAGTGAGGACCTACCTGTCACTGTCCATGTTGCCTGCTCTTCCAGCTTTCTCCTTGGCTTTGGCAGCAGGCCCCTCCTCCGGGAAGCCACGGGCCGTGCCCACATCGGGAACAAAGTCATCCACATTCCGCACCTTCTCGTCTGTGCCATCTGAGGAGAGAAGAGTGGGAGAGGAAGGATGAACATTTTTATTTATTTTAGCCTTTATTTAACTAGGCAAGTCAGCTAAGAAAAAAAATCATAATTCATACTGTCTCTAGCTGCCCGTCTCTAGCTGCTGCCTCCTGCTGCTGCTACATTATTTCAAGCATGTAATTTTCAATGAATATACCAAAATGCAAATCAAAAAGATCCTCCTCTATCTCAAAGGATTTCAGGCCAGTTAATGTGTATGACTGTTGATTCAATCACATTATGCCGAAGTGATCACTTCTGAAATGGCTTCCTCTTACCCATGGTAGGCATTACTCATTAGTAGACTGATTGCTATTTTGAGTTTATAGACATTAACCAGGTTACACTCCAACCTTTTTATGTGAGAGAAGTACACGACAGTTTTCAAATGTCGACAAAATAAATTACGCTAGACATGGTGGGATGTTCTTGTGTCAGTGATCTGAACTGTGCCAGAAATGATCAATTCCTCTCCCACTAATATCACTATTTTGTCTATAATAATCTCATCAAGTAGGTCGGCTACTGCCACATTCACATGCTATCGGAGTTATCTGAAGCTCCTAGTACCCAGTTGGAAATGTCACTTTAATGATCCTCCAAGTCGTAATTACAAGTGGGAAACTAAGAGAAAATGTTGTTGCCCGAGTTGTGACGTTTCACCACTGACCTTTTCAACTAAAAGTTTGAAACAAGTAAATGTTTTATAATTACAACCTTAACAATATGGATAATGTAGATATTCAAACAATATTGTCAATGTTAAGCAAGCTAACTAACTTTATTACAAGCAATGTTTGCAAGCTTATCAAGCTAGGTAAAATCTTACTGGTTGAAGAATTGTTCCGACTTCAAAATCACTTGAACACAAATCATGCCAGAATGACCACTTCCTAGGTGCCAGTTCCCCATTTCCCATGCGCACGTGAGGCCAGCATATACCCGCACTGTATCTGTGAAGAGCACATGCCAATACCAGGGAGGGCACATTCGCTATATAACACAACACATTTGTGACAAAACCATCATTAGAGTTGAAAATGCAATGGAAACCACTTTTGACTTAATACAAAAATGTTATTTGTTACATGGGAATTTAAAAGTTATTTTTATGTGCACTACGTCATCACGCACAGCCGCTTATACGCAATAAGAAATATCTCTGGTAGGAAAATGCTCAAATAGTTTTTAAGTGGATTTTAGAATATTCACATTAAAATCTGTAACCAATTGGATGGAAACCTAGCTAGATGATGGAAACCTAGCTAGATGATGGAAACCTAGCTTGATGATGGAAACCTAGCTTGATGATGGAAACCTAGCTTGATGATGGAAACCTAGCTTGATGATGGAAACCTAGCTTGATGATGGAAACCTAGCTTGATGATGGAAACCTAGCTTGATGATGGAAACCTAGCTTGATGATGGAAACCTAGCTAGATGATGGAAACCTAGCTTGATGATGGAAACCTAGCTTGATGATGGAAACTTAGCTAATGATGGAAACTTAGCTAATGATGGAAACCTAGCTTGATGATGGAAACCTAGCTAGATGATGGAAACCTAGCTAGATGATGGAAACCTTGGCCAAAAGTCCTCCCCTTCTCCGTATTCAGCCTATGATATAAACCTTAGCTCTCTCAGCCCCAGCCAACCTTCACAGCCAAACCAAGCTGTAGCACTATTACATGCCACAGACTGACTCCGGCCTCTCAAAGCACATGACAGACGCTCACTACTCACACATTTCGACATGTACCTTGTTGTCCAGCTGTCTTAATTAATAATTGACTGAATTTGAAGCATTTAGATAAGCATTTCAGATCAAATCGCCTGGCCTTGTTTGTTAATATACCTCCACAAACAGTTAAAAGAAAGCTCCACAAATAAAGCTCGATGCATTTGAAGTGAAACATCCATCCAACCTAATTTGACCTACATAATGGAATGTACACTGAACAAAAAATATATAAAACACAACATGTAAAGTGTTGGTCCCATGTTTCATGAGCTGAAATAAAAGATACCAGAAATGTTGTATTGGCACAACAACAATTTTACAAGTTTACATCCCTGTTAGTACGCATTTCTCCTTTGCCAAGATAATCCACCTGACAGGTGTGGCATATCAAGAAGCTGATTAAACAACATTATCATTACACAGGTGCAACTTGTGCTGGGGGCAATAAAAGGCCACTCTAAAATGTGTAGTTTTGTCACACAACACAATACTACAGATGTCTCAAGTTTTTAAGGGATGATTGGCATAATGACTACAGGAATGTCCACCAGAGCTGTTGCCAGAGAATTTAATGTTAATTTCTCTACCATAAGCCAGAATTTGGCAGTACGTCCAACCGGCTTCACAACCTGCAGGATCATCTGAGACCAACCAGGTTTTCACAACCAAAGAATTTCTGTACAAACTGTCAGAAAACGTCTCAGGGAAGCTCATCTGCGTGCTCGTCGTTCTCACCACGGTCTTGACTTGACTACAGTTTGGCATCGTAACCAACTTCAGTGGGGAAATGCTCACCTTTGATGGCTACTGGTACGCTGGACAAGTATGTTCTTCACGGATGAATCCCGTTTTCAACTGTACCAGGTAGATAGCATGTATGGCGTCGTGTGGGTGAGCAGTTTGCTGATGTGAACATTGTGAACAGAGTACAGCATGGTGGTGGTGGGGTTATGGTATGGGCAGGCATAAGCTACAGACAACGAAGACAATTGCATTTTATCAATGGCAATTTGAAAGACCCTGAGGTCCATTGTCGTGCTATTCATTTGCCGCCATCAGCTCATGTTTCGGCATGATAATGCACAGCCCCATGTCACAACGATCTGTACACAATTCCTGGAAGCTGAAAATGTCCCAGTTCTTCCATGGCCTGCATACTCACCAGACATTTCACCCATTGAGCATATTTGGGATGCTCTGGATCGACAGCGGTTTCCAGTTTTAGGATAACACTCCACAGACCACAATCAACAGCCTGATCAGCTCTATGTGAAGATGTCGCACTACATGAGGCAAATGGTGGTCACACCAGACACACCAGATAACCGCCATGACTGGTTTTCTGATTCATACCTTTTTTTTAAAGGTATCTGTGACCATCAGATGCAGATCTGTATTCCCAGTCATGTGAAATCAATAGATTAGGGCCTAATTTATTTATTTTAATTGGCTGATTTCCTTATATGAACTGTAACTCTGGAAAATCTTTGAAATTGTTGCATGTTGCGTTTATATCATTATTCAGAGTGGTTCCAACACTCACCGACGGGAGTCTCAGAGGTGGCTGATCCAAAGAGGCGCGACATGAAGCCTCTCTTCTGGGCAGGGGGCCTGGGTGACACTGGGTGACTGGGGGGTCGGGACAGGTGTGGTTCCCCCATGGTGGAGCCCCTGAGGGGTTGGGGGCAGCGGCTGGGGGCCGGGGGCTGCTGTGGGTAACCTGGACCCCTAGGGAGTGCAGTGTTCTGGAGAGGGGGACAGGGGTTAAGGTTAGGGTTGGTGTAGGAGGGGGGACCCTGAACTGACCTGGGGACAGGGTTGGAGATAGTTAGGGGCTGGGGTGGGAGAGGGGGTTGCTGGGGTGTGCAGGGGCTGGGACAGGCCCCAGGAGTAGAGGGCCCGCTCTGCGGCACGATGGGGGACTGGGAGCCTGAGGAGGGGCTCTGGCCATTGGAAGGGCCCCCCGGGGAGCTGAAGCCAGCTTTGTTTCTGGCTTCCATCATCTCCAGGAAACTGGAGAGGTCAAAACAGCAGATTTGATCATGAATAATAACATATCCTTTCAATCAACATTTTGTTTACAAAGTATTTACAAGGAAATATACAGTGCTTTTAATGATCATAATAACCTTTATAATGCTCTTATACATTTGCAGTTGCTGATCGCGAGAAACAGATGGGTTATTGGCATCTGTGTTTGTCTGTGTGTTCAACGTCTTTCTCTATTCCTCTCTCTCTCTGTGTGTGTGTGCGTGTGTGTGTAAGCCTGCCTGCATGTTAGCAAATACGTACATGCCATAGTTCTGGTCTTCAGTCTCCTGCTGAACATTGAGCTCCTCCAGTGTAGTGTCTATGTCCAGCTGGTTGGTCTCCAGTTGTCTCAGCAGGGTCTCCCTCTGCAGAGAAAGAGAACGAGATAGAGGCAAGTCTATCAGTCAAGGCTAGCTGTGGACAGTTAATCAATAGAAAACAAAATGGCACCAACAATAACCAGCCAATCCAAATTAGCAATGCTCAACCATTTACCACAGACACCACAAAAACAACAGTTTAGCAGAGGTGGCCAACTCTCCTACCTGGTCTGCAGGTTTTTGATCCAGCCCTGCTAGAGCACACCTGAAGAAACTAAATAAATATTGGTTTTAATTGCATGAGGCCTGAAGAAGGTTTATGTGCATGTACTGTTGACTTTATTATCCTACAAAGCACAACATAATGATGCAAATATAATATAATTATAGTCATTAAGTTGGCCCAGGGATTTGATAAAATGCAGCAAGCTGATGTGACACGTCTTCCTCTATTTCTGCTTCTGGACGCATCAACTAGATCTCCTGAGTTTTCCACTAGCACCTACTTTATCCACTTAAATTAAAGGTGCACTATGCAGATATCGCTCCGCCATTTCCCGGTTGCTAAAATTCTACTACTTCACCTAATTTCTGTGTTAGTTCCCTCACTAACTTTAAACATCAGCTATCTGAGCAGCTTACCGATCGCTACAGCTGTACATAGCCCATCTGTAAATAGCCCAACCAATCTACCTACCTCATCCCCATTTTGTTTTTATTTAATTTTCTGCTCTTTTGCACACCAGCATTTCTACTTGCACATAACCATCTGCCCATCCATCACTCCAGTGTTAATTTGCTATGTTGTAATTACTTCGCTACTATGGCCTATTTATTGCCTTACCTCCTCATGCCGTTTGCACACACTGTATATACACTTTATTTTTTTCCCTATTGTGTTATTGACTGTACGCTTGCTTATTCCACGTGTAACTCTGTGTTGTTGTTTGTGCCACATTGCTTTGCTTTATCTTGACCAGGTCACAGTTGTAAATGAGAACTTGTTCTCAACTAGCTTAACTGGATAAATAAAAGGTGAAAAAAAAATATTTAAAAAATAAAGAAGTTATATATATATATATATATATCCCACCACACGCGCAGCAACAGTGCCTGGAGTGGTGTGTGCAATGTGAGTGAAGTGCTGAAAGATTCATTTTTAGAAGCACACAAGCATAGAAGTTGGTCTAATTTATCCAAAAGTCTACGAAAGTGTGACTTTGTCCTCATGTTTCTTGGCTATTTACATCGTTCTGTTCACACACACTAGGTTGTTGTTAATTTGAGTTCTCAACTGCTACTAGTAAAGGGATGTCACAGAATCTCATCTCTCAGACAAACATGGGAATCCTACCTCTACCACGGTAAACGCCCGCCCCTTAAAAATGTTTTCTCACCCAAGTGACTGAAATATTTTAGAATACATTGTATTTTATTGAGCATTGAAAACCCCCCCAAAAACATTTAATTCATTAACTTTTAATAATTTCTTATCACAAAAACACTCTTCCTCAAATACTTTCATTATGCGCCTACATTTCTTTGTGCTCCTTCTAAAATCCACTTAGTCATATTTTTGTTTCCCGGGACATTCATCTAATTTCTTTTGCGTGTTTCATATAGCAGCCACATTTCATTGTGGCAAGAACAAACACCATTGTGTCAATTCAATCTTGCAGTAAACATGTAAATAAGACTTTAATCTCAAGACAGGTTAAATGTTCAAACATGTTTAATATTATTTTACTTAGAAAATAATCCTGATCATATAAGCCTAGACATTATGCAAAACCACTAACAATACACTGAATTCATCCATTTTCATACATATTAATTGTAAAGTCATGTCCTTCTACATAATACCACAACTACTTTTTCCAATTTGGAAGGTATATTCATTTAGCTGTGTATTTCTGAGGGAATCAAGGCATCAGAATGTACAAGAAACAACCAAAATGTAGGTCGTTCAGTAAAAGTTTCCGAACCCAAGAGGACAAGCCCAGGGAGGCCTGGCTGGCTACATTTTATATTAAGGCTGGCTACTCCAGGTACTTGTGGAAAACACTAAAAGGCTTCCATGTGAGCAAAACCTCAAACCACTGCCGTGGGACATGGCACGTATCAGGGATGTGTTGTTATGTGGGAAATGAAGCAGAGGCACTCAAGCTCTTAAGAGTTTCCATCCAGAAGGGTTTCACATGCCGACGCCTGAGCTAGGCCTATATCTGTAGTTAGCAGTCAAGGGTTTCACATGCCGACGCCTGAGCTAGGCCTATATCTGTAGTTAGCAGTCAAGGGTTTCACATGCCGACGCCTGAGCTAGGCCTATATCTGTAGTTAGCAGCCAAGGGTTTCACATGCCGACGCCTGAGCTAGGCCTATATCTGTAGTTAGCAGCCAAGGGTTTCACATGCCGACGCCTGAGCTAGGCCTATATCTGTAGTTAGCAGCCAAGGGTTTCACATGCCGACGCCTGAGCTATTTGACCTATTTAACAACTGTGAAATCTCCTCTTCTGATGTATACACGAGATCTGTTGTATGCCAATGTCACATTCTAGGGTCCTCATTTGTCATACATCATCATAAATATTGGAACAACATTTTATTTCCATGCTAAATCTGGTTCTTCCGGTAACGATAAGATGTAGCGTTGTTCTACGTTAGTATAGGCAATTATCTGAGTTTTTCAAAAGTCACGAGGCAACTTTTCCCTTCCACCCTCTTTTCCATTCATCCTCCACTCCTCCCTTTTCTCTCTGATCCCCTCCTCCCTCATCCTCCAATCCTCGCTTCTCTCTCTGATCTCCTCCTCCCTCATCCTCCACTCCAGTCTCTAATTTGCTTCCACCTCCCTCTGAACTTACGGAGAAATAGATCTGTGAAGAAGGGAGGCGAGAAGCCATACAACCCTGCACTGAAACATTCATGAGATTCAGCCCAGGTGTTCAACCATACATTTCAGAAAGAACAAGAAAGGGGAGAAAGCTAAAGACGTCAGGTAATCAGGAAAAGTTGGTCCATATCTATACTAAATTGTACCTTCCTGTACTATACTTATGCTAAACATTTTATTCTATTCTACTGAGCTGTTAACTTCATGATCGTATTCTTATATTATTTCTTGTTGTTGCATTGTCGAGAAGGAACCTGCAAGTGAGCATTTCATTGGACAGTGTATAACGTATGTATCTTGTACATACGACTAATTAAACCTGAATGTTCATTTTCAGCCAAATTTCAAACGACAGAAGAGAAGAGGATACAGGACTCCGTGCCCAGTGTCATTTTCGCCTTGAATAATGTAACACCACTGAATGAACAATGACTCTGTAAATTTTTAACACCAACCGTGGACAGGCCAGTGTTCGTAAGAGTAAAGTTACAGTGTTGAACATTATAGCGAGCCAGGGTGTGCTGCATATTTATACCCTACTCTCAAGACATCGATGCACAACACCGAAGCCATGTCTAAAATAGTCTGATCATCTCTGACACGTACTGGGGTGGTAGTTCATCATTCACTTAAAAAGAGTATTGGCTTCTCTTTCCCTGTGTTACTCATTGATGAAGTAATCATGAATAGAAAGAGGGCTCATGGTTAGAGGGGATGCCATATATAACCAATTGGGCCTTGATGGTGGACATTTTGTTTTGACTAAACTGCATCTGAAGGAAGCTCGAGGTAGAAGTTGCAGGTCTAAGATTAGACAACCCTTCCCTTCACCTATCCGTAAACCATTAAAACCTCTACAGGATTGGTGGGTCCCCCTCGGGACGGTTGAGCTAATGTAGGCTAATGCGATTAGCATGAGGTTGTAAGTAACCCAGGACATAGACATATCTGATATTGGCAGAAAGATTAACAAGAATTTAAGATAACTGCACTGTTCAATTTACAGTAGCTATTACAGTGAATGAATACCATGCTATTGTTTGAGGAGAGTGCACAGTTATGAACTTGAAGTTATTAATAAACCAATTAGGCACATTTGGGCACTCTTGACACAAATTTTTGAACAGAAATGCAATGGTTCATTGGATCAGTCTAAGACTTTGCACATACACTGCTGCCATCTATGGCCAAAATCAAAATTGCACCTAGGCTGGAATAATAGATTATGGCCTTTCTCTTCCATTTAAAAGATGATGGTACAAAAAACACATGTTTTTTTCTTTGTATTATCTTTTACCATGCCCTAACAACTGAGCCAAACGGGACAGTCTGACCCGGTATCAGTAATTAGGGGCAACTCGTATATACGCAGCTCAAAGGACCAATCTAGGAGAAAAAGGGGGCCTTTTCCACATATTCCATAGGAATGTTGAAGAAGCAGCCATTTTATTTGGACTGACCTGCAGCTGTAAGAAGGGGATATTGAAGAAGCAGCCATTTTATTTGGACTGACCTGCCGCTGTAAGAAGGGGATATTGAAGAAGCAGCCATTTTATTTGGACTGACCTGCAGCTGTAAGAAGGGGATATTGAAGAAGCAGCCATTTTATTTGGACTGACCTGCAGCTGTAAGAAGGGGATATTGAAGAAGCAGCCATTTTATTTGGACTGACCTGCAGCTGTAAGAAGGGGATATTGAAGAAGCAGCCATTTTATTTGGACTGACCTGCAGCTGTAAGAAGGGGATATTGAAGAAGCAGCCATTTTATTTGGACTGACCTGCAGCTGTAAGAAGGGGATATTGAAGAAGCAGCCATTTTATTTGGACTGACCTGCAGCTGTAAGAAGGGGATATTGAAGAAGCGATGCAGGTACTTGAGGCCAAAGCCATTCTTCATGGAAGATTCAGCGTAGTGGATGTAAGAAGAACCTGGAGGCCTGAAAACACAAAGCAAGTAGAGGACATATCAGGACCAGTGGTGTAGTGGATGGTAAACAAAAGTAACGCAGTTCACCCACCTTTTGCAGAAAAATGCATTGAAAGTATTGGGAGCCAGTATAGCCACGTATTTTCTCACCACTACATCACTGATCAGGAATGTGTTTCATGAAATCTATTGACAAAGACTAACAAAGCTAGAGATTTCAATGTGATTAGTTCAGGGGTTACAACGCAACACTCCCTTAAATGTGGCCCTTCGAGACAGATATTTCTGCATGTGAAGGACTAGGTGAGTGGTGTAGCACTCTGTAATAGATAGAGGGTAGAGAGTTTTGCACACTTTTACCATTGGAGAAGAAGACACTGAAGTGATACACTCCTGCAAAGCATTGACCATCATAACTCCTTGAGAGTAACAGAATGAGTGCCTGCAGGGTGTGTGTCAC
Source organism: Oncorhynchus gorbuscha (assembly GCF_021184085.1). Classification (NCBI taxonomy): domain Eukaryota; kingdom Metazoa; phylum Chordata; class Actinopteri; order Salmoniformes; family Salmonidae; genus Oncorhynchus; species Oncorhynchus gorbuscha. The sequence goes on along the minus strand of NC_060183.1, from coordinate 75,371,883 downwards.
CTGAGTGGGTTGATTCACTGTTGTGGTCATCCTGTCTGGGTTGCCCCTTGGGTTGTGCCGTGGCGGAGATCATTGTGGGCTATACTCAGCCTTGTCTCAGGATGGTAAGTTGGTGGTTGAAGATATCCCTCTAGTGGTGTGGGGGCTGTGCTTTGGCAAAGTGGGTGGGGTTATATCCTTCCTGTTTGGCCCTGTCCGGGGGTGTCCTCGGATGGGGCTACAGTGTCTCCTGTCCCCTCCTGTCTCAGCCTCCAGTATTTATGCTGCAGTAGTTTGTGTCGGGGGGCTAGGGTCAGTTTGTTATATCTGGAGTACTTCTCCTGTCCTATTCAGTGTCCTGTGTGAATCTAAGTGTGCGTTCTCTAATTCTCTCCTTCTTTATTTCTCTCTCTCGGAGGACCTGAGCCCTAGGACCATGCCCCAGGACTACCTGACATGATTACTCCTTGTTGTCCCCAGTCCACCTGGCCATGCTGCTGCTACAGTTTCAACTGACCTGAGCCCTAGGACCATGCCCCAGGACTACCTGACATGATGACTCCTTGCTGTCCCCAGTCCACCTGGCCATGCTGCTGCTCCAGTTTCAACTGTTCTGCCTTACTATTATTCGACCATGCTGGTCATTTCTGAACATTTGAACATCTTGACCATGTTCTGTTATAATCTCCACCCGGCACAGCCAGAAGAGGACTGGCCACCCCACATAGCCTGGTTCCTCTCTAGGTTTCTTCCTAGGTTTTGGCCTTTCTAGGGAGTTTTTCCTAGCCACCGTGCTTCTACACCTGCATTGCTTGCTGTTTGGGGTTTTAGGCTGGGTTTCTGTACAGCACTTTGAGATATCAGCTGATGTAAGAAGGACTATATAAATCAATTTGATTTGAATGAGTCAACTGAATGTACGCCGCGCCAGTTGTGACAACCCCTACCTGTTGAGGTGACAGAGGAACTCTCGGGTGTCGTCGGGCAGGATGACCCGGTGTTCGCCCATGTCCCTCTGGTTGCCCAACACACAGACAGGCACGTGGGTAGGCACTTTGGGCAGCTCCCGCACGATGTAGTCAAATGTCCTGTGAAATAGACCCATGACTTGAGCGCAAAATATAAGCTAGAGGGAAGAATGAAAGGGTATTGTAGTAGGTTAATTGTTAATAAATATACAAATTAAAGAGGGATTCAAAAACACTCCCGACTTGAGATTTATAAAAATGCATAGGAAGAGGGTGGTTGTGTCTCAATAATAATGTAATAATGTACTGTACTGTCAATCTTGTGTGGTTCTTCAATATGCAGATTATACTAGTAAAGCTGGGATATCGAGAGATGCAAAGCTGGGAACCTTTTATTTATCTTATCAAGAGCAACAGAAAATAAATTAGTGAACTGAAATACAATATCTTGTCAAACCACTAACTGCACTGTTGGAGCTAGAAACACAAGCATTTTGCTACACCCGCAATAACATCTGCTAAACACGTGTATGTGACAAATAAAATGTGATTTGATTTGATAGCTAGCTGAACAACAATTTCTAAAATAAGCCTTGGTTTAAGTCATTCACAAAGAGTCAACTAGAGGTGGGTTATCAAGTTCTGGCTCTTCAAACAGACATTAATAATCAGAGATTCTTTTTTTTCCAGTTCTGTGCACATCTTTGTGACCTGGGTCAGATAGTCCCAGATATAATTGATTTCTTGACTGTCTAGTTGCCCTATAGCCCAAGTCACTTTACATGATGTGTGTTGGGGACAGGGAAGGAGAAACAGAAAGAAAGCCAGACAGGGAGTGATCTATGAAAAAAGAAAGAGGACAGGAGAGAGATAAAGAGAAAGACAGAGAGGCTCACCATTGTTTGGTGATGTCGAACATCATGATGACTCCATTGCAGTTCTTGTACACGTCCAGGAACTCTGCATCCAGAGCCATCTCAGTCTCATTCTAGTAACGCAACAGAGGAGAAAACCATTCTCCATTAGGCCTTCATTCATTCATATTCAGAGCTATGTACAGCGCATTCGGAAAGTATTCAGACCCCTTGACTTTTTCCACATTTTGTTAAGTTACAGCCATATTCAAAAATGATATCTACACACAATACCTCATAATGAAAAGAAAAAACAGGTTTTCCAAAATGTTGAACATTTATTTAAAAACAAAAATGAAATATCACGTTTACCTAAGTATTCAGACCCTTTACTCAGTACTTTTTTGAAGCACCTTTGCCAGCGACACCAGCCTCAAGTCTTCTTGGGTATGACGCTACAAGCTTGGCACACCTGTACTTGGGGAGTTTCTCCCATTCTTCTCTGCAGATTCTCTCAAACTCTGTCAGGTTGGATGGGGAGCGTCGCTGCACAGTTATTTTCAGGTCTCTCCAGAGATGTTAGATCGGGTTCAAGTTCGGGCTCTGGCTGGGACACTGAAGGACATTCAGAGACTTGTCCCGAAGCCACTCCAGCGTTGTCTTGGCTATGTGCTTAGGGTTGTTGTCCTATTGGAAGGTGAACCTTCGCCCCAGTCTGAGGTCCTGAGCGCTCTGGAGCAGGTTTTCATCAAGGATCTCTCTGTACTTTGCTCTGTTCATCTTTCCCTCGATCCTGACAAGTCTCCCAGTTCCTGCTGCTGAAAACATCCCTACAGCATAATGCTGCCACCACCATGCTTCACTGTATGCCACCACCAGGGCTTCACCGTAGGGATGGTGCCAGGTTTCCTCCAGACATGACACTTGGTATTCAGGCCAAGAGTTCAATCTTGGTTTCATCAGACCAGAGGCTCTTGTTTCTCATGGTCAGAGTCCTTTAGGTGCCTTTTGGCAAACTCCAAGCGGGCTGTCATGTGCCTTTTACTGAGGAGTGGCTTCCGTCTGGCCACTCTACCATAAAGTCCTGATTGGTGGAGTGCTGCAGCAATGGTTGTCCTTCTGGATGGTTCTCCCACCTCCACAGATGAACTCTAGAGCTCTGTCAGTGTGACCATCAGGTTCTTGGTCACCTCCCTGACCAAGGCCCTTCTCCCCCTTTTGCGCAGTTTGGCTGGGCGGCCAGGTCTAGGAGGTCTTGGTGGTTCCAAACTCCTTCCATTTAAGAATGATGGAGGCCACTGTGTTCTTTAGGACCTTCAATGCTGTAGACCTTTGGTACCCTTCCCCATACACGTGCCTTGACACAATCCTGTCTCAGAGCTCTACGGACAATTCACTCAACATCATAGCTTGGTTTTTGCTCTGACATGCACTGTCAACTGTGTGAACTTATATAGACAGGTGTGTGCCTTTCCGAATCATGTCCAATCAATTGAATTTATTACAGGAGGACTCCAATCAAATTGTAGAAACAACTGGAAATAGGTGTATCCTCGAAACAGGATGCACCAGAGCTTAATTTCGAGTCTCATAGGAAAGGGTCTGAATACTTCTGTAAATAAGGTATTACTAAAAACTTGATTGATGAGGAAAAACATTAATTTAATAACTTTTAGAATAAGGCTGTAACATAATAAAATGTGGAAAAAGTTGTGAATACTTTCCAAATGCACTGTGTGTGTGTACATATATATCAATAAATAAAGGCCTATATATTAATTATGAAATATAATTTATATCCAACTCATTTACATGGAAGGTTGATACTAAAATGGTTATATAAAAACCATTCTCCAACCAACAGAATCTTGAAGTCCTTTCTTGTCATTGCAATTACTAAAATATGTCATATAGCTAATTATAAACTGTGTGGTTTGAGCCTTGAATGCTGATTGGCTGACAGCCGTGGTATATCACAAGTATTCATTCATTTCTACTGCTCTACTTACGTTGGTAACAAGTTTATAATAGCAATATGGCACCTTGGGGGTTTGTGATATGTGGCCAATATACCACAGCTAAGGGCTGTATCCAGGCACTCTACATTGCGTCGTGCTTAAGAACAGCCCTTATCCGTGCTATAATTGGACATATTACACAGTTGACATGGCTAAGGAGACTTCAAGCTCTGTTATTTTTTAAATATTTTTATTTTACCTTTATTTAACCAGGCAAGTCAGTTAAGAACCAATTCTTATTTTCAATGACGGCCTAGGAACAGTGGGTTAACTGCCTGTTCAGGGGCAGAACGACAGATTTGTACTTTGTCAGCTCGGGGGTTTGAACTTGCAACTTTCCGGTTACTAGTCCCTCGCTCTAAACACTAGGCTACCCTGACGCCCCAAATGAGCGCTGTTCAAAGCAGAGGGATTCTCTTTTGGTTGTATTTTAAAAGAAATGGTAAGAAATGAAGGTAATTTGTTATTGATGATTAACAATCATATGGCACTTACCTCCAGGGGTTCATTCTCCGTTTTCAGCATTTCTCCTCGCTTCTTGCCTTTCCCTGCAGTTGTTGGGAAAACAGGAGATTACAATTAGCGAGGCAGAAAAGCAATTAAGGAAAGGCACTTACCGTGGTTTCACACAGAGGACGTATAGCATACCAAAATGCATAAGAGGAAAGACAACACACACTTGAAGTAGCAGTGGGTAACTATGCTAAAATATGTAGGCTTATGTGCAAATCAATTCCATGTGTCTAACATATTGATCATTTATCAATATGGGTATTTACTCAACCGCAACACATATAGGCAAGCAAGTTATATTTTTCTCCAGGTTTATTGTGATCCAGAGAAACTTAAAATAGTTTCTTAATGTTTTTCATTCAGCTGACATTCTGTTTGGCAGAAAGAGGCTGTCCCACCCGAATCATAAAGTCTATTTATAGTGTGTTGTGTTTCTGTATTTGTATGATGACTTCACGAAATGAATGTCCATGTAACTGGGCAATAAAGTATATCGTATTGTATCGTATTTATAATCAAGATGATAGAAAAGCAGGTCACGGTTTCAAAATGGCACCTAACATATTCAGTTCTCCACGGTGTTCACTACCTGTCATTTAAGGAGGAGAAATGTCAAAACCAAGGCATTCATCTACCTGCAGCGCTATTTCAATAGAATTATTATGCACGCTATTCCATCAACAGTCTACATTAAAGGTAAACTTAGCAACATGACATCATACACAGCGGGGTGTCTTCCTGATTACATTTATCAACAACCACATCATTTAAATCTGCCAAGTCTTTTCTCTTCAATTGATGCCCTCCGTTGAGACAATAGAGGCAGTAATCTTGGCAGATTTGGTTGTTGTTCATTTCTGTAAGCAGGAAGTTGCCCTGCTATGTACAGTGATATTGTCATATCTCTTGGTCTAACTTTAATGTTACCACAACTATTCTGCCACATAGGCCCGTATAATCCCAACCCTTCAGAGTCCCTTTCATGGTGCAGTCATCTTCATTTAGGCTACTTATCACCAAACCACTCAAGTTTATTTATTTTTTACAATAGAACAAAACCATTGACCATGGCTACAACATGGCCACACAGCACTCCATGTAAAGCCCATAATATGTTTCCAGAAAGCACAGCACACAGGACAAGATGTCAAAGTCAGTGCAAAGGCTGATTCCTACTTGAGATACACAAGTGCAAGTAAATAAATCACACATTGATATCAATAACAGATTGACATAAATGGGAGATTTCCACAGACGTGGAAGTTTTGTTGTAGATCTCAGGTTAGGACTCAGTCCTAGCTGCACAGGCAGTCTAGACTAGTTCACAATACCACAGGCTAGGCTACCTCTCACCTAAGCCCTCAGGAGGAGGTTTTTGGCCTACAGAGGTGACAGGAAGTAGAAAATGCATGAGAAAACACCAACATGAATGGCAAAAATAAAATCAGGAAATGTTTTTTAGTTAGTTGAAATGACTGATTAATCAAGACAGACAGACAGACAGACAGACAGACAGACAGACAGACAGACAGACAGACAGACAGACAGACAGACAGACAGACAGACAGACAGACAGACAGACAGACAGACAGACAGACAGACAGACAGACAGACAGACAGACAGACAGACAGACAGACAGACAGACAGACAGACAGACAGACAGACAGACAGACAGACAGACAGACAGACAGACAGACAGACAGACAGACAGACAGACAGACAGACAGACAGACAGACAGACAGACAGACAGACAGACAGACAGACAGACAGACAGACAGACAGACAGACAGACAGACAGACAGACAGACAGACAGACAGACAGACAGACAGACAGACAGACAGACAGACAGACAGACAGACAGACAGACAGACAGACAGACAGACAGACAGACAGACAGACAGACAGACAGACAGACAGACAGACAGACAGACAGACAGACAGACAGACAGACAGACAGACAGACAGACAGTATTTGACAGACAGATTGACAGACAGACAGACAGACAGACAGACAGACAGACAGACAGACAGACAGACAGACAGACAGACAGACAGACAGACAGACAAAACAGACAGATTGACAGACAGACAGACAGACAGTTTTTTAGAACAAATGCAATACCTACATTATGTCAGTGTATTTGTAACAGATTGACTGTCAACTAACATTCCATGGAATTCATTGGGAACAAAACTACAGATTGTACACAGTCTTTTTAAATGAATACCTCATTTTGTTGAACGTGTGTTTTACATTCAACAGGAACACTGAAGTAAGCTTTCTTTAAAGAATTGGTTGGCCAAACGTAAACACACTTCTGCAGAGACGCAATGCTGGTAGAGGCTTTTGTTTTAACCAAACAATGCAGTAACACCAGATTGAATTAATCTTAAATGAAAATACTCTTTGGCTGGAACAAAAGCCTGCACCCATTCCTATCTACCGCAGATGATATTGGTCACTTTTGCTTTACAGCAAATCACATTGAGCAACACTGTAGGCTCACCTTTGTCCACCACGTCCCAAACTTCCACCTTGACAACGTCGTCTGTCGCTAAGAGGGAAAAAACACAATCTGCAATCACTAAAATGCCTTTGATAATAAGAAAACTGTAACAAGTCAGACAATTCTGAATCAACAGTTTGGGAACATTTGACTACAGCTTTCAACATTCCTATGGTTAAAAACTGAAGGTTTGTTTAATCCTTCGATGTTGTTTAAAAGTCACATCTCAGTACATAGGTCTATACTACGATGCTATTCTCTCTGTGGAAGCGCTTTTGAAAGGCTTGGGCAGTTGTTTTCTCCATACAATACACACGATAGCTAATAGACTTGACGCCATGTACAAATAACATTATAGTATATGCCATTTAGCAGGCGCTTTTATTCAAAGCAACTTACAGTCATGTGTGCATACATTTGTCATATGGGTGATGCCAGGAGTCGAACTCACTGTCCTGACGTGGCAAGAGCCACGCTCCACCAACTGAGCTACAGAGGACCACTAGTGTGTGGCTCTCACACAAACACACGGCATCTTACTTTTATAGTTCCAGTGGATGCTGGAGACCTGGATTTCTTGTGTGGGGATGTACTCTTCCAGAAACTTCTTCCCCTGTAGTCGGTGCCATAGGGCACTCTTTCCCGTGTTCCGATCTCCACGGATGATGATCTTCACTAAACGACACAGAGAAAGAGGGGGAAAGCAGGGAGACATTTTTGTGATATTATTTAAGACCCTCATGGAGAGAATGCAACAATAACAGAAATGAAGGAAGTGCTTGAACTCTTCCTGAGGAAATGAGGCTTAGGTACGCAAACTGGAGTATGCTAACTGGAACTCTATCACTCCTATTGATTTGAGCAGACAATGCTAATGCTGTAGCTAAATAAACAAACCCAAATGTTGGGTGGCTAACTCTCCAGGTCCAAACACTACATTCTAGGTAGGCCTCTTCATAAAATTTTGTTGATTTGTATTTTGGGTGAACTAATCTTTTAATGTGAAACAGCCTGTGTGCCAGTATGTTTCTGCTTTAGTAGTCAGATAAGACAACATTGTTGAGTGCAGAAACAGTCAACTTACGTAAAACATAATATTATTTCCAAATGAATAGCTGCAGGCATCCTGCTGCAGGTATGGAACATGTCAATGTTACTGACATTCAAAAGATAAGGCCTAAACAAACAATACGTGTTTCGACCCCATAGAAAAATAGACCATTGGGTAAGGTGATCAGATAGCCATGATTCATTTTTAATTATCTTCTCTAATGTAGTCCTACAACACTGTACTAACAGAGCTCTGTGTGAGCACAGAGTATGAAAAAGTCAAACGGTTTATAAAATTAGCTAACATGAAGTCATATGAGGACATAGCAAGCTTCTTTTTTTTTTTTTTTCAAGTGTTTTCTTTTTCTCCTATTTATGCATTGGCCATAAAGACGAGTGTAGAACAAGTCAACAACATTATTTGGTTATGAATTAACAGAATATGAACAGAATATGAAAGTGAGATTTCCACTGGACAATTACTTTAAGACAACATCCCGGGCTTCAGGTGTTCTTGATATCACTTTCAAGAGCTGAATTACTTACTGTTATACTGTACTCCCTTGGCAAACCTTCTCTGTAGGCTCTGGTTCATTGACTGCAAACCAGCTGGAATGCTTTTGTTTCCTAGCTGGCCAGGCTCGGTGCCCACCAGCTTCTTAAGAGCCGAAAACATTTTGTCGGTCCTCTTTGGGAACTCTGGATTGATACAAGAAGTTGTCCTTTAGTGTGTTTGTGTGTGTGAGAGAGAGAAAGAGTCAGTATCCTGCAGACACACACCGAAACATCAAGTGATTATTTTATACGTCCGTCAAAAATTGACAGGTAAACCAGAGTCATGATTTATGGTCTGGGATGTCTTCATTTTGCTTTCCAGTTCAGTAAATCGAGGACAGTTTGGAGGCCTCCTTGACAAGAAGCACCTGTTCTGTCAAGCAATGTGATACTTTGTCAAACAGTCTTCAGTGATTGAGGCAGTTGGTTGCATTCTAATAATAATGTTCAATGGAATCCATCAAGTAGATATCTGCAAAAGAGAGACAGAAAATTGAATAACATTCATGGATTTTTTAAACTTCACCCACATGTTCATACAGGGAGAAATAAAGCAGTACCTGGTACCTGCCATATCAGATGGTTTAATGAATCAAATCCATGTTGTTTACAGAGTACCACAGTATGAGTCACAATACCCATAGAACCTGGAGGTCAAACAGGGAAATGGTTCCAATTGTTTTTCCACCATTCATTTTTCCCATAAGAGATTATAGAAACACTTGAAATAAGGGCTGTGTTTTGTGTAGGCTACTCAGGTGTGACATTTTGATAACTGTGTCAATGTCTCTAGGACAAGGAGACTTATCAATATGTACGCCTGTATTTACCCCCCAAAAACGAAATGCTAAATGTGGCTATCTTAAAGAATTACAAATGCCATGATCTGAAAGAGACTGATGAATTGAGGCAAAGGTAAGAATCTCTGGATTAACTATCTAATGTTAGCTAAATGTAGTAATTAATAAATTGGCTAACTGTATTTAAAATGGACAATTCTGTGAACTGTCTTGTGCAAGTTTTAAAATGAAACAATACCTTTTAGCAAAGATGTCAGCTAGAAATGACTTGCAGTGATTTGTAGTTTTGCATGAGGTCTACTTTGATGCTAATTAACATTTTCGAATCTGAGAGTGAATAGGGCAGAATATATTGATACGTCACCTTGTCCGAGAGAGATTCGCATGGTTATCAAAATATCACGCCAGTGTAAACCTACATGAAACACAGCCCTTTTTTTTAAAGTGTTTCTAAAATACCCTGTGGGAAATATTTATGGTGGAAAAACAATTGGGACCCTTTCCCCGTTTGACAGTTAGATGTTATGGGTATTATGAGAACTCCACTGTGGAGCTCTTATACACGTCTTAGCCCATCTGAAGTTGTCAGGTAGCTAGAAGTGTTATGAATTCAGTAGAGCAGAATTAACTAATACTTTTAGAGGAATAACGACGTTTCTATTAATTCTTGCATTCGCTGACTCGTTTCATCCACGGGCTATACAGCGCTTATCATTCTGTGCAGCCTTTCTCACACGTGTCACATCAGAGCCTGAGCTGACATCTAGCCAGCTGTATAACGTTGTAAGCTAGTTAACTAGTTACCTAAACATGCAATAAAACATTCCACAAACAACCTGCCGAGTGCATACTACGACAGCCCGATTGACATTAGTGCATATCCTGGATTTTATCCACTGTCTTCTGCCCGTGTTAACTGCTACGTGTCAAGACTGCCCACGTTCATTGGTATTCAATTCTGCCGAGGCTAACATAGCTAACTAGCCCTAGCTATCCGTCACAACATAGCTGTCACATCCTCGTCTTCTCGACCTGTTTTATCATGAATTCGTTAAATTACCTGACAGTCAGCCACCGAACAAACCATCCCAGCCCAATGGTTTATGCAAGAAATCTGGGAATCATTCATTTGAAAGCAATAAGAACCATTTCCCTAGCTGGCTGCTATCCTTCATCATCCCGACGAGAACTGCAGAACATCGAGAAAAGGAGTTTTGGATAAACCTTTATTTCAGGCTCAATGGTGCCCCTAGTGGAGCCAATATATGGCGAGTACACACTGTACAGTACTAACACTTGTTGGCAGGCATGTCGTTTGTTTTGCATTATGTAACAAATGGACCATAATAGGCTACATGCACCTTTACACCCCTTAATGAATCATGTGAAATGGGAAGTGATGCGATTCAACATTTGCACACATGTGCCACACACCAATATAGTGCTTGTCAAATCAGATAAAATAAATAAACATCTTCCCAAAACAAAGGCATGATTTATTTGTACAAAGCACCCGGTACAGTATTAGAAAGCAGAGTTAAGTACTACAGTTAAGTGCCACAAACAAATTGCACACAACTAGGGTGGTTAGTTCTATGACCGCTTCAGCCAAATATAACATCTTTACAATAGAAAAATGGGAATATTAATTTTCCATTTCCAACCAACCCCTAAAGTCATAAAAAAAGATATATACTTGAACCGCATTCCACCACCATGACCCAAAACGCACCCGGTTGCCCCACTTGGCCAAGTCCAATTATTCTTCTGATTGTAAAAGTTGCTAGGACAGAAGTATAGCATTTTGGAGAATAAACTATGCAAAGTCCAAATGGTTAGTTAGTGTTTTAGTTTCCCTTGTAGATTCATCAAGGTTGACTGGGTCCGGGTTCCTTGTGTGCCCGCTTCACTCAAACTTGATTCCTTGAGCTAGAGGAAGATCCTTGCTGTAGTTGATAGTGCTGAAGGGGGAGAAGAACAGTTAGAATAGGAAAACTGTGTCAATCAAGTATCCACCAATTACATAGTTGTAATCGTTCCAACCCTTTATAAAAGGAGTATGATAACCCAAATATACTGACGGGAGACCCAGGTAAAACCATGGTTTATAGTGCGGTCAGTTTGGGGCTTATGCTTTAAAGAATTTACATGGCAGTGTTCCAACTGTGATAGAGGGTCTGCCATAAAGATGAGATGTGGAACAAACTGAAATATTCCTGTGGGGTGTGATCTGGCAGAGAGCATTTATTTTATTCACTCACCATGTGGACCTTCTCATGTACTGCTTCCAAGAGTCGCTGCCTGACTCCCGTCCACCTCCTGTGTGTTTCTCCCCACCTGGAAACAAACACACACGTCAGCAGTTAGCCAAACGCACACAGGGAAGCCCACAGACAGAAGGATAGACAGCCAACGTACCGAAGGCTCCTCCAATCTCAGCTCCGCTGGTAGGAATGTTGACGTTCACGATGCCGCAGTCCGATCCTTTAGGTCTAGAGGAAGAAAGCATCTTTCCAATGAATAGGCCTACCTCCACTTTCCAATGTCTACTACACCACTTAGACTAGATGCTATATTGCACTGTACACACAGCGTTGTGTACTGTGGTCCACCTGAGACCGTATTCTTGTTGTCCATCAAGTGGATCAAACCAGTTTTCAAGCTAAGACCCAGTCCTCAGCCACAACCCAAATCTCACTAACATTCAGGAACCACGTTGCCTCAGAAGTTCTTCTTCATACACAACACCCAGCTCTTACCCCAGCCAGCGGAAGACTCTGCCCATGTCCTTGGTGAAGATGCTGCTGGAGAGGCCCTGCTTGACCTCATTGTTCCAGGCAAACGCCTCCTCCTCAGTCTGAGTGGACAACAGATAAGAGTTAGCAGGGATTTGATCCCCCCCCGAATAACCAAGAATCAAAATGAGCCAGTAGCCACCTTCTCTGGTTTTCAACATTGCACAGGGTACAGCTTACCTGGTTGAACCAGACTAAGTGCAGTGTTACGCCTCCTTTAACCAGGCTCCTGAGACAGAAGGTAATGGATGCCCTACCTGGAACTTGAGGACATAGAGGATGGGGACGAATGTCTCTGTGTGAACGATGGGCGCATCGTGAGCCAGCCCTGTGATGATGGTGGGCTCCACGTAGTTTCCAGGACGATCCATCACCTGGCAACCAAAACAAACTCCGATATTCCCACTTTTCAGGTTTTATTTGACAGCTATTGCGTACATTAGCAGATAACGGTTTGTGGTCTTATTTACGGTTTCTACTGGTTTACAAATTGATCCATTGATATTTTGTGCTAGAGCTAAAAGCGTAAAGGATTGTGTAGTGCAAGTGTCATTTTTCAACTTAAGGTGTCCTCTTATAATGGCATATAAACAGGTTATTTAAACAAGTTTTTCTCCTTGAGATAAAGACTACATAACAGACTAGACTACATAACAGCCCACATCACACAGAGGTGCTCTATGTACACAGCAGGAGCACAGTACCTTTCCTCCACACACTACAGTGCCACCCTGTTTCTTAGCCTGTTCGATGGCTGCCAGGTACTGGTCCACAGCCTGCTTGGTGTGGAGCGGGCCGTACATAGTGCTCGCTGTAGGGGGAAAAGGGGGGTCTATATTAAAAACATGCACCATGCTATTCACACTTGTATTGTGGTCACATGTTCAGTCACCTTAGTATGGAAGTTGAACAGAATTTGCTGATCCATTTTACAGAAGCACTTACGGTCCCAGGGGTCTCCAATGCGGACTTGTTTGTAGGCTTTGGCTACCCTCTCCACCACTACGTCATGGATGCTTCCGTGCAGCATCTAAAACAAAGTCAGCAGTAACTTTAAGGACAAAGGGAGTGTAAAATAATTTGAACTGGGCCTTGGATTGTAGCTCAGAGTGTGACTGCTGCATGTGTGCGTTTCATTGGTCAGATATGAGCATAGTGGTCTATATGTTGCCGTCAACTTACCAGCCTCCTGGTGGTGGTGCAGCGCTGTCCAGCAGTTCCCACAGAAGCAAAGACGGCAGAAGGCACCACAAGGTTCAGATCAGCATCCTCAAACACTGAAGACACACATACTGTCAACTGAGAAACATAACCGTATATACACACTTCCCGAGAAATTAAATGGACAGGCTATTATTCTCAGTCGTAATTATCATACCATTCCGTGCTAGCTACTCTGAGGCAATTCATAATATGTCTGCTCATGCATGTATAACATCGCAGTATCATGACAATAATCAACAAGTGTCGTCACGCCCTTACCTATGATAGCGTTGTTCCCGCCAAGCTCCAGCAAATTACGACCTGTACAAAATTAACACTATTAAGTCACCTTTAAAAAATAAATCAAGCAATGCGTCCCAAATGTGGTCAAGTTTGGTTGAGAGGTGAAAAAGGTGCCGACTCACCAAACCTCTCCTGCACCAACATGGCCACCATCTTGCCCACGTGGGTGCTGCCAGTGAATGAGACCAGGTCGACGCGCTCGTCCTTCGACATTGCTGTGCTGTGGGGTCGAAAGGGAAAGACTAGTGTAAGAAATATGTTGGACACTCCCTCTTGCCTACATCCAATAAAATCATTTTGTATTTCTAGGGAGTAGTGTACCAGGAGAAAGGACAGAAGACAGTCACTAGGGGAGGGGACTCACCCGATGTCAGCGCCACCGCATGTCATGGAGCAGATGGCACCTGGCAGGTTGTTTTGCTCCAACACCTCAGCCACGATTCTGTTGGAACACGCACGGACACAACTGAGCACAATCCAACTAAATCCTACACATCTGTGTGTTGCTGAAAAATGGTTTGGTGGTCTAATTGAGCGTCGTCTATTTTGGAGTATGAGCAAATGTAGTCTACATTCTCTCTTCAACGTGACAGTAACTAAAATAAGAGAATTTGCATTAACTCTTCAATCTCTGATAAAATACCCCAAAACACCTACCTGGTTACAGCTACACTGGTTAGAGGGGTGGTGGGAGCTCCTTTCCTAGAGGAAAATCAACAAACATTTCAGAACTGGAATAGGAGCTGTGGACATTGCCATAATGTGAACCTGATTCCCTTCAAACAGGTTTGAGTCCTTATAGCTTAGACTTTGTCCCCTTGCAGAAATTATTTGCGACATGGTGTAAACATTAAAAGACATCACTAAAATGAAACTGGCAGAGAAAGACTGATACACACTATAATTTCAATGACGTAGAACAGTTAACAGTGTGAACCTATAGGCGCTCACCAGAGGCAGACGTTGCCACAGATGAGTGCAATGGCGTTGTTCCAGCCGTAGACGGCCACAGGGAAGTTGAAGGCTGTGATGATGCCCACCAGACCGACAGGGTTCCACATCTCAATCAGCGCGTGGCCCGGTCCTAAAGAGACATCACATTACTTCAAATTGACAAAATTGTATTTATCACCACCATTTCCTACCCCAAGATTCTCTAACATCCAACTACGGTCCTGGAAAAGTATTGGGTGTCCAGGCTTGTCCTTCAGTCTTTTTAAATGTTTTACATTTATTTAACTAGGCAAGTCAGTTAAGAACAAATTCTTAAATTCTTCTTACTGCCTGAAATCCTTCTGAACTGCCTGTTCAGGGGCAGAACGACAGATTTGTACCTTGTCAGCTCCGGGGTTTGAACTTGCAACCTTCCGGTTACTAGTCCAATGCTCTAACCACTAGGCTACCCTGCCACCCGTGGGCCTGTATCCACAAAGCATCTCAGAGTGCAGATCTAGGGTCAGTTTAGCCTTTTTAGATTATAATGAATAAGACTACAGGGACAGATGCTAGATATGTGGCCCTGTTCACAAGTTCGTGGTGAGCAACTGATGAGCAGGATCAGGTGTGTTCGAGCAGAAATGGTGCAAAAAGCCTGCACACTTTTCTTAAACCAACATCCACCCTTCGGTAAATAAGACAATATTTAATGGATTGTTAACTGCAGACTTACTCTCAGAGGGGAGAACTGGACCGCCGATCATGCGAGACAAGCCAACAGCGTAGTCACAGACGTCAACGTATTCCTGCACCTCGCCTACTCCCTCAACATAGATCTTTCCCATCTCCAGGGACACCTACAAACAGAAAACAGTTTCCCTTTTGAGCACTGTTCCATTTTGAGTACTGCATCCCTTATTAGCATGGCTCTGTCCTCTCCCCTGAAACACCAAAAGAGACAAGCTCTAGCGTGGTAGTGTCAAAGTCTACAGAGCTGCTATGAATCTCATCATCGTAGTTATGTTGCCCTTTTACTGTGTGATTGCAGCCAAGACTACAGCGGTCACATTTGTGATAGGTCTTACCAAACTGCCCAGGACTTTGATCTTTTTCCTCAGTGCGTCACCAATCTGACGCACAATCTCTCCTCTTTTAGGGGCCGGAATCTAGATTTTTAACGAGAAAATGTGATTTTTAGTGTTGGCGTGTTCAAAAGGTGAAATGAAATGAGCAATTAAGACACATTCTTGGTTAAGCTACCATACTTACATCTGCCCACACCTTCCAGGCATCCCTCGATTTCTGCACAGTTTCTTCATATTCTGCCATGGTTGCCTAAACAAAGGAAACAGTATCCAGTAACTTCACTACATTAACGTTTTGCATTGGGGTCAGTAAGGCTCCTTTAAGAGAGACTTTAAAAAATTAAGTATATGGAGTAACTTCGAATCCAGGTCAGAGGCGGCAGGGTAGCCTAGTGGTTAGAGCATTGGACTAGTAACCGAAAGGTTGCAAGTTCAAATCCCAGAGCTGACAAGGTACAAAATCTGTCGTTCTGCCCTTGAACAGGCAGTTAACCCACTGTTCCTAGGCCGTCATTGAAAATAAGAATTTGTTCTTAACCGACTTGCCTAGTTAAATAAAGGTAAAATAAATAAAAAGATGATTAATATTGGACTTTTGATCTTTAGGGAAGCATTATGAATATAAACCTGGTTTGGCTCGAACAAGTAACAACTGACGCCTTGAAGACAAGGCCATTCAGAAGCTTTTGGAAAATGAGATGGTCGGCCATTTTAAACAAACAATGTTGACATTTGGGTGACCAGAATTGAACAGAAAACCACAATTGGGGCCATGCACAATTTCTATGTTAAATTGCAAAAATGGTAGCAGTGGTTTATATTTTTAGAAATGGTGACAGTGGTATACTCTGATAGAACTGTAAGACCTTATTGACATTACCTGGCGTACTCTGGCGATGGGCTCATTGTTGGCAGGGCAATATGAGGTTATGACCTTGAAGAAAGAACACCGATTAGAACACCCCACCACAGGAGCAGGGAAATTATTACTGTATACAGTTCACAGCCTTTGAATTGGATACTTCATTGCTATCTAAAGCCACTGAGATAGCAGTGCACTTTTCAACACACACTGTCCCCTACTTATACTTGACATTATGTAGCTTACTCTTTATATGTTAGTCTATAAAGAATACAGTAAAAGGGAATGTGTCGATGGGTTATACCATGATACTGCCTGACAATTGCATTGGGGTTTAGTGAGTAAATTACTAAGTTTTCAGTACAATTGAATAAAATTCAACCTTTATCATATCTGGCCGATAGGTATCATATCTGGCCGATAGGTATCATATCTGGCCGATAGGTATCATATCTGGCCGATAGGTATCATATCTGGCCGATAGGTATCATATCTGGCCGATAGGTGTCACTGTAGGGTAAGACATGTGCAGTGCGCAAAAATATATATAAACGATAAAAGAAAACTGTAGGAAGTTCAGTTTACATTTACAGTGACTTCATAACTGCCTCGTTAAGTAATGTATGTCTGTAAGTGTCATGTAATAGTTTGACAGCTGTAAATCTGTCGCACGGCTTTTTGTTACCCGTAGAGACCATGTGCTAGCTAGATAACGTTATGCTAGCCAGCTAGACCGTGTCAAGTAGGTTCCTGTTGTCTCAAGAAACTCGACGACGTGTTTAGGTAGCAAAGTAAACCAGCTACTTAGCTTATTGCTAACCAAGTACAGTGGAGCCATTCGCTGAAACATAGCTACTGAAATTGGTTGAATTTGATTACTAACGCTACATTGTATAACCTATCAAATTTGTCAATGAATTAAGAAACTCAAAAGTCAAAGCAACAAACTATTCGGACAAGTTTGCGT
The DNA here is from genome assembly GCF_021184085.1 of Oncorhynchus gorbuscha. Taxonomy (NCBI): domain Eukaryota; kingdom Metazoa; phylum Chordata; class Actinopteri; order Salmoniformes; family Salmonidae; genus Oncorhynchus; species Oncorhynchus gorbuscha. Next base: position 75,354,485 of record NC_060183.1, on the reverse strand, counting down.
AACATTTTGATCAGTCTCAATTGTCAAACTTGGGCTTTTAGCTTAACGTACTAAGCAAAGTCCACTATGTGGCCTCGTTAGCTTGCCGATAATGTCTGGATTTATATTTAGAATTCAGGACCCACATAACGTGTAGCTAGCAAATCCCCTTGCATGTTTTACCTCTCCTTTGCCTCCCCAGTTCCCGTTGTAAACACCGTCATTATCCTCACTCAGGCCTAATTCTTTCAACCAGGCATATTTTGGCTGGTTTATCAGAAGTGTAGACATGGCTGCTGATTGTTGGTAGCTGATAGTGAAAAGTTTCTTTCGAAGGGCCCAGTGCCGTACAATGGTTAATGTGAAGCAGCGCTGCATGGTTGGATATCCGGTGCAATAAACGGCCTGCTCCACCAGTTCCACTTGGGCCTCGTGACATTCGCCAGTGATTGGTCCACGCGCGGCACCTCCTTCAGACATATTCTGTTAGTACTATCCGGGATCCTTGGGGCGTTCCTACTCTAAACCTCTAATCTTACCCTAACCCAGTAGTGTAAAGTACTTAAGTAAAACATACTTCAAAGTACTACGTTTTTGAGAGGTTTTACTATCGTACTTCACTTTACTATTTATATGTTTGACAACGTTTAGTTTTACTTCACTACATTCCTAAAGAAAATAATGACATTGTCACACTATACATTTTCCCTGACACCCAAAAGTAGTCATGACATTTTGAATGCTTAGCAGGACAGGAAAATGGTCCAATTCATGCACTTATCAAGAGGTCATCCCTACCGCCTCTGATTTGACTGACTCACTAAACACAAATGCTTCATTTGTAAATGATGTCTGAGTGTTGGAGCATGACCCTAGCTATCCGTGAATAAATAACAAACAAGAAAATATTTGCATCTGGTTTGCTTAGTACAAGACATTTTAAATGATTACTACTTGTACTTTTAATACTTAAGTATATTTAAATCCAAATACTTTTAGACTTTTACTCAAGTATTATTTTACTGGGTGACTTTCACTTTCAGTTGAGTAAGTTTTCTATTAAGGGATCTATACTTTAATTTGACTAAAGTATGACAATTGGGTACTTTTTCCACCACCCCCCTTACCTTAACCATTTCAACTTCAATGGGGGGAAGGATGTCCCTAGGACTCTAGACTGCAAGGACCCCCCTCCCTCCCTATTCATGACACAAACTGTTCACACCCCCCTTCTTGGTGGAGAGAATTTAGCTTACATGCTGCAATTCTACATATTTTGTCATGGGTTGCAAAGAAAATGTTGACCTTTTGAAGCAAATTGTCTTGCAATTCTAAACATGTTCCTATGTCTAATGGCCGTGACTCATATCTCTCTCACTAACTTTAAGCATCAGCTGTCAGAGCAGCTTACCAACCACTGTACCTGCACACAGCCAATCTGTAAATAGCCCACCCTACTACCTCATCCCCATATTGTTATTTATCCTGTTGCACTTTTGCACCCCAGTATCTCTACTTGCACATCATCTGCACATCTATCACTCCAGTGTTAATGCTAAATTGTAATTATTTCACCTCTAGGGCCTATTTATTACCTTACCTCCCTACTCTTCTACATGTGCACACACTGTACATAGATCTTTCTATTGTGTTATTGACTGTACGTTTGTTTATGTGTAACTCTGTGTTGTTTTTGTCTCACTGTTTTGCTTTATCTTGGCCAGGTCGCAGTTGTAAATGAGAACTTGTCGCAGTTGTAAATGAGAACCTGTCCCAGACCTATTATTTGACCATGCTGGTCATTTATGAACATTTGAACATCTTGGCCATGTGCTGTTATAATCTCCACCCGGCACAGCCAGAAGAGGACTGGCCACCCCTCATAGGGCAGCAGGGGAACCTAGTGGTTAGAGCGTTGGACTAGTAACTGGAAGGTTGCAAGTTCAAATCCCCGAGCTGACAAGGTACAAATCTGTTGTTCTGCCCCTGAACAGGCAGTTAAAACACTGTTCCTAGGCCGTCATAGAAAATAAGGATTTGTTCTTTAACTGACTTGTCTAGTTAAATAAAGGTTAAAAAATAGCCTGGTATCTTCCTAGGTTTGGGAGTTTTTCCAAGCCAAAGTGCTTCATCACCTGTTTGGGGTTTTAGGCTAGGTTTCTGTACAGCACTTTGAGATATCAGCTGATGTATGAAGGGCTATATAAAATACATTTTATTTGAATTTGATTTGATTTACAAACTAAGCACGTGTGTTTAGTGAGTCCGCCAGGCAGTAGGGATGACCAGGGATATTCTCAAGATAAGTGCGTGAATTTGACCATTTTCCTGTCATGCTAAGCATTCAATTGTAATGACTACTTTTGGGTGTCAGGGAAAATGTATGGAGTAAGAAGTACATTTTCTTTCGGAATGTAGTGAAGTAAAAGTAAAAGTAGTCAAAAATATAAATAGTAAAGTACAGATACCCCCCCAAAACTACTTAAATAGTACTTTAAAGTATTTTTACATAAGTACTTTACACCACTGCAAACACTGATCCCAATGATTTAGGTAGCCTAGAAAACAATGGTCCCCTCTGGTATGTTCTGTTAAGAACTGTCTGGGACTCGTTGTTGTTTTCCTGTTTACTACTCAAAGATATTTGACTTATTAAATCAAAGATGAATTTAACTGCAATACACTAGTCTCAAATATATTAGCATAACTAGGCTACATAGAACCATGGCGGACCAATTGTAAAATAAGATACTTTTCTTCACGTCCCAGTGCAACATGCCTAGATCTACCCACAGGGGTGTGGTTTACGGTAGCGGTCTTTGAAATAATCGCTCGTATCACCATATTCCAACGCGGGATCAAGTTATCTCACCATACCAAGACAAGGAGCATTTTAGTTATCAGTTTATTCCAAGTAATAATTTAACACTGCAACAATTGATAGGACAAGTAGTGTAAATCTAATACAGTCATCAATGCAGGACCCACTCATTTCATTCATACTGACAAACTAGAAATGCCATATTATCCCTGTCAATAGTTGGAGTAGGATGATTGCAGAGCACCCTGCCTCAGACTCAGGATGTTTATTTTCTAGCCCACAAACTACATTCCTTTTCTCTGATGATTTATTTGATTCATTCATGTCTCTCACTTTTGTCTCACATGATCTATTCAGCTCTCCTGTGTCCCACTCCCTGAGATCAACCAAGTGCTATTCACCAGGCATGGGCTGATTCACTAAACTGTGAGGAGAATTATCCTACTGCAATTTGAACTAGCCCTGCCATCCCTCATTAGACATTGGGACCACATATGCATTTGCCTGTTCTCTTTTCTTTGTGGATTCTGTCTTGCATTTTACATTTGAAGAACACCAACTACAGATACACACATGCTTGAGCATCTCAAAGACTACATTAAATATAGAATCAGTTTGACGAGGTGAAAAACATATTATTTTACTGTTGTAACATGCAGTGGGGAGAATTCTATTGTCCCTGTCTGGAACCCAGGCTTTTGCCAAAGATGGTAGTTCTCATCTTTGGACCACACATGCTTTAGATTGCATTTCGCTGAGGCACTTGTCTCTCTCTACATCGTTCAGCTACATTGGTTACCAGAGTGGGATCCTTTTGACACGCCTATGGGGCCTGGGCACACAAATGTTCCTAGAGAGAATACTGGGGCATGCGTTGATGACACTTCTACAGTCTCTATCGGAGGCCCAGGCTTTTGGCATATAGATGGTAAATATTTAGCTAGTACTGTGAAAATGCGTGCACCATGAATTCTTGAATTAATCTGCAATTAATTGGAATTTAATTTACTGAAACAATCTCATCTGAATACATTCAAATCTGTTTCTTTGAAGTTAGTGACAAAGTAACTAATGATGACACGACTGTGTGATCACGATCTCTGCAGCCGATCTGAGAAAAACCTTTAAACAGGTCAACATTCACAAGGCAGCAGGGCCAGACGGATTACCAGGAAGTGTACTCCGAGCATGCGCTGACCAATGGGCAAGTGTCTTTACTGACATTTTCAACCTCTCCCTGTCTGAGTCTGTAATACCAACATGTTTCAAGCAGACCACCATAGTCCCTGTGCCCAAGAACACTAAGGTAACCTGCCTAAATGACTACCGACCTGCAGCACTCACGTCTGTAGCCATGAAATGCTTTGAAAAGCTGGTCATGGCCCACATCAACACCATCATCCCAGATACCCTAGACCCACTCCAATTTGCATATCGCACCAACAGATCCACAGATGGCGCAATCTCTATTGCACTCCACACTGACCTTTCACACCTGGACAAAAGGAACACCTATGTGAGAATGCTATTCATTGACTACAGCTCAGTGTTCAACACCATAGTGCCCTCAAAGCTCATCACGAAGCTAAAGACCCTAGGACTAAGCACCTCCCTCTGCAACTGGATTCTGGACTTTCTTATGGACCACCCCCAGGTGGTAAGGGTAGGTAACAACACATCCGCCACTCTGATCCTCAACACGGGGGCCCCTCAGGGGTGTGTGCTCAGTCCCTTCCTGTACTCCCTGTTCACTCATGACTGCACGGCCAGGCACGACTCCAACACCATCATAAAGTTTGCTGATGACACAACAGTGGTAGGCCTGATCACCGACAACGATGAGGCAGCCTATAGAGAGGAGGTCAGAGACCTGACCGTGTGGTGCAAGGACAATAATCTCTCCCTCAACGTGATCAAGACAAAGGAGATGATTGTGGACTAAAGGAGAAGGAGGACCAAGCACGCCCCCATTCTCATCGACAGGGCTGTAGTGGAGCAGGTTGAGAGCTTCAAGTTCCTTGGCGTCCACATCACCAACAAATTAACATGGTCCAAGCACACCAAGACAGTCGTGAAGAGGGCACGACAAAACCTATTCCCCCACAGGAGACTGAAAATATTTATCATGGGTCCTCAGATCCTCAAAAGGTTTAACAGCTGCACCATCGAAAACATCCTGACGGGTTGCATCTCTGCCTGGTATGGCAACTGCTCGGCCTCCAACCGCAAGGCACTACAGGGGGTAGTGCATACAGCCCAGTACATCACTGGGGCCAAGCTTCCTGCCATCCAGGAAGCTTGGCCCCAGGGGCGGTGTCAAAGGAAGGCTGTAAAAATTGTCAAAGACTCCAGCAACCCTAGTCATAGACTGTTCTCTCTGCTCCCGCAAGTCTTGGTCCAAGAGGCTCCTAAATAGCTTCTACCCCCAAGCCGTAAGACTCCTGAACAGCTAATCAAATGGGTACCCAGACTATTTGCATTGCCCCCTCAATGGAACGCTGCTGCTACTCTCAGTTATTATCTATGCATAGTCACTTTAATAACTCTACCTACATGTACATATTACCTCAACATGTTGTCCCCGCACACTGTACCGGAGCCCCGCTATTGTTATTTACTGCTGCTCTTTAATCATTTGTTATTCTTATCTTATCTTATTTTTTCCTTAAAACTGCATTGTTAGTTACGGGCTTGTAAGTAAGTATTTCACTGTAAGGTCTACACCTGTTGTATTCTGCGCATGTGACAAATAACATTTGACCTGAAGCGTGCTGGGCCCATAACCCAGAGGTCGACGGATCGAAACCGTTCGAAGGATAACTATTTTTCAATTTTCATTTGTATAGTAACATACCAGCAGACTGTAGTTAAATAAATACCTACAATCTATATTTACACGGGCATTGTTCATGTCTTGCTTTTGAATCACAAACTATAACAATTTAAATATAATTTATCAAGAGGGAAAAAGTTGTGACGTAGATGTGGGTACTTTTATTTACTTCCAAGTCAGACTGGAGAAATGGCGGGTGTTAACAGAGATACAATGGATGATTTGGAGGATGGAGAGATTTCTGGATCAAACTCTGATTCGGAAATGGGAACCACAGTTGACGTTAAACCCCAGGTAAGAAAACAATGAAATTAGACGTTCTTAAACATTAACAATATGGATTGTTTGATTCTGCAAACGTGGGAATGGAAGCAAACGTTAGCTAAAGCTAACTAGCTACGTTCGCGACGCTAGCTTTGCAACGTAGCTACAGCACAAATTGAAGAACAGTCTTTAGTTACAGTTTGCTAGAGGAGCACGTTGTCCACAAAGATTGCTATATATTTTTTGCAAGTTTCAGTGGTCCCAGTGCATCGAAAGCGTGTGCTACATTTAGCTAGCTAGCTTGCGTTGCTATGGTGTGGCCACTCAAGCTAATTTATGCTGCTGCATTTCATCTAAAGACTCCTTTTTTTAAATTTAACTAGGCAATGACTAAACTAATGACTAATCTCGGTTATCTAGAAGTACAATTATTGCGAAAGTGTCACTTCACATGAATCTGTCCACGATAGATTAACGGTTACATGTCAACTACTGGTAATGAGAGGAGCCTACTACTTTGGTATTAAAACCTGTACAATTTTATGTAAAAATGTAAATACCCAAAAGTAAACAGGGCCATAAACAATACCTAGTTATACTGCCAGAAATATTAAAAGCGCACCTTTCTGGTATGAATAGCTATAAATTCCCCCCCAAAGTGGGGGGAATAAGGTTTGAAATGCTTTCTAAATATAGTTTAGACATCTATTTAGAAAGGACTTACTATAATATTTCACCTTTCTTATAACTGTAAAATACAAATTTAGCACTATTTCATATACCTTACAACAGCGCATTTTCTGCCCAGTGTCCTCTGAGCGAAGCAGAGACGCCATTCAAATGCCTGCTGACTCATTATACCATCGGCTTTAAGCACCGATTCATCCCTGTTTGACGAAGGGAAAGTGGTCTTGTGTCAATTCTACAAAATTATTTGGTATTTTTCATGTTGAGAGCTCTAAATCCATCTGAGAATATCACAGTAAGATTAAACTGATTTTGCTGCAATCTCTTTTTTAAATGTTTTTTTTTTTTTTTCACCTTTATTTAACCAGGTAGGCTAGTTGAGAACAAGTTCTCATTTGCAACTGCGACCTGGCCAAGATAAAGCATAGCAGTGTGAACAGACAACACAGAGTTACACATGGAGTAAACAATTAACAAGTCAATAACACAGTAGAAAAAAGGGGGAGTCTATATACAATGTGTGCAAAAGGCATGAGGTAGGCGAATAATTACAATTTTGCAGATTAGCACTGGAGTGATAAATGATCAGATGGTCATGTACAGGTAGAGATATTGGTGTGCAAAAGAGCAGAAAAGTAAATAAATAAAAACAGTATGGGAATGAGGTAGGTGAAAATGGGTGGGCTATTTACCAATAGACTATGTACAGCTGCAGCGATCGGTTAGCTGCTCAGATAGCTAATGTTTGAAGTTGGTGAGGGAGATAAAAGTCTCCAACTTCAGCAATTTTTTTTTTTTTTTGCAGTTCGTTCCAGTCACAGGCAGCAGAGTACTGGAACCAAAGGCTGCCAAATGAGGTGTTGGCTTTAGGGATGATCAGTGAGATATACCTGCTGGAGCGCGTGCTACGGATGGGTGTTGCCATCGTGACCAGTGAACTGAGATAAGGCAGAGCTTTACTTAGCATGGACTTGTAGATGACCTGGAGCCAGTGGGTCTGGCGACGAATATGTAGCGAGGGCCAGCCGACTAGAGCATACAAGTCGCAGTGGTGGGTGGTATAAGGTGTTTTAGTAACAAAACGGATGGCACTGTGATAGACTGCATCCAGTTTGCTGAGTAGAGTGTTGGAAGCCATTTTGTAGATGACATCGCCGAAGTCGAGGATCGGTAGGATAGTCAGTTTTACTAGGGTAAGCTTGGCGGCGTGAGTGAAGGAGGCTTTTTGCGGAATAGAAAGCCGACTCTTGATTTGATTTTCGATTGGAGATGTTTGATATGAGTCTGGAAGGAGAGTTTGCAGTCCAGGGTCTCCTGTTTCATATCCAATATTGTAAGCGGAGCTGCGAGTATCACAGGCGAAGGAAATCGATCCTTTGTCTGGATAGGCCAGAAAATGTGACATGTCACTCCTTATGCAAGTGAAGTGTCAGATTTTACATACTGCATGTGAAGTGGGACCAAGAGAGCATCCACGGAGTGCACAACAATTTATTTTGCGCCATTCACAGAGCGCCCTGTATACACACACACACACACACACACACACACACACACACACACACACACACACACACACACACACACACACACACACACACACACACACACACACACACACACACACACACACACACACACACACACACGTAGGTGGGAATCAGTCCAGAACCGCTCAAAGTCAGGCGTACCAGACTTTTTAAATGGCCTTGAATAATTACATCTGAAAATGATCTGACAGTCTTCTCTTCTCTTACCAACTAGATGCCTGCAGCAGCTCCTGTTTTCAGTGGCCAGTCTTTCCAGAGTAGGGCCCTTCCACAGACAGCCACGTCAGCCACAAGCTACCGTAGCACCATGAGAACTGCGGACTCCAGCGATAGCGAACCAGACTCGGATGAGGACGCAGCGGTGTGGAGGCGGAAGCGGCAGAAGTGCTCCAACGCTCCCCAACCTGCCCCGGTCCCCACTCCCCACTTCGGAGCCCCCCAGGCTAACCAAGGCGGCCGCAAAGTCAACAACATCTGGGGCTCTGTGGTTCAGGAGCAGACCCAGCAGGCAGTGGAAGCTGAGCTGGATTTCCTTGGTGTGGATGGTGCCATTAGCATGGCCAGCAGGCAGGTGGAGACCTACAACTACGTCCTGGCCCGCAAGCTCATGGAGAAGGAGAGGGAGGAACAGGAGCCGGGTGAGGTAGCCATGTTGGACACTCAGCTGGACGAGTACATGAAGCGTGGCGGGCCGGCCGCCGAAGAGAATGGAGGTGGCCATTTTAAGAGGAAGCGATCGGCCAAAGAGCGGCTGGGCCCCAGGGCTGAGATGGACATCGAGGGTCGGTATGAGATCACAGAGGAAGACCCAGACGACAGGGTGATTGAAGAGATAGCCTACAGGTGAGCTGGTTGGTTGGAATGTCTTGGCTATTTCATATTTGGCCATATGAAATGTTTGGCTTGCCATGCGGGCTAAATAAAATGTCATTATTTTCTTCTTTCCACAGTGTCAACAATATCACACAGTCGTACAATAACCTCATACTAACTTGCGGATCCATTTTCTCCCCTCAAGGCTACAAGAGCCCAAAAAGGAATTGATTGAGCGAATTGTGAGAGTCATTGGGAAGAAGAAAGCAATAGAACTGCTTGGAGAGACCGCCACACTTGAGGAAACTGGTGGTGTGTACATTATGGTATGCATCTGTTCTTGTTTCAGTTTATGTGAGATAGATACAGCTGAGTTAATTGACAACTCCTGTTATATGATATCCATAATGTCCCAATTCTCATCGCAATGAATCATCACTTGTGTAACCGCATGGCTTTCTAAAACATATTTGAATTGGTACCCCTATGCTAGATTGTTCTGTAACCATTTGTTAAGTCTGTGTGAAATGATTTGATATGTTCACCTCACTGTAGGATGGCAGCAGGCGACGGACTCCTGGAGGGGTGTATCTCAACTTGCTGAAGAACACTCCCAGTATCTCTAGTGAGCACCTTAAGGTACGACACTTTTGACACTGTAAAATCAAGTGGCTTTTCGTGCACTTCTCTAATCCTGTCCACTGAATCAGTGTTGGCCTATCTTTTTTTTTCTAGGAAATATTTTACGACGAAACCCAGAAGGAGTATAAGGGCAAGAAGTCAGCGCAGAAGCGAAGGCGACACGTGGTTGCCAAGAAGATGAAGCAGGCCATCAACACACTGAACCTGCAGGAACACGACGAAGTCTCCAGAGAAACGTTCGCAAGCGACACCAACGAGGCCTTGGAGTCTCTCGGGGTGGTTGCCGAAGAGGAGTGCCAACAGGAACCGGAACCAGAACCTGCCATGGGCACTGAGGACACACCCGTAGTCTACAATGCTGCCGACCTGGAGGTCTTTTGATCCAAAATGGCTGCCCAGTGTCTGAACTTATGCACGTCCCAATGAGGATGTCCCATGAGGCTGTGGCATCCACTGTGACAGGTGGACGCTGCTCAGATACAAAATGGTGAATGCACTGTAAGTTACTGTCCACTACAGCGCTATGTAATACTAGACCTTCATCCTCATGTTTGTCTAACAGATTAAGTTGTCTTCTTTATCAATCAGTTGAAGACCAACACTTGCATCAGGATTTGTTAGCATTAGTAACGTGCTTACAGAGCAACTAGTTAGTAACCACAGATACCACCTGACTGATAATTTCAACAGAATGTTTTTCTCCATAAATGGATACCAACCCCTCATATATTTGCATCCTGGAAAGCATAAGATTTAGTATGGCTTTTTTTTTTACTAATGCTCTTTGTCCACAATGTCAAATGTAAAGTAAAAATATGGCATGTAAGGCAAGAAATGTGGCACCACTCCAAAGGAATGGCACAATCAGTATGCCAGCTACAGTACTTGCTATCTACTGTATATGTTTATAGGGAGTATTTGTTTGTGAGCTAGTTGGATTGAACAGGATCTGAGTGTTTGTCATGTACAGGGGAACTGCACTAAGACCAATCCTTAGAAGTAAGATCAAATCCGTTTTGAGATTTTTCTTTATATAAAATTTGTTTGTTCGACCCTTTTAAAAGAAAACATTTGATCACATGCCAGTGATTTTGAGTGTTGTGAAAAATGCATGCATCTTCAGAGGACCCATGGTCTGTTTTTAATTTGTTTATGTTGAGATGGGTTCGGATTATTTTGCGTTGTGAGATAAAGCACTAAATTGTTCCAGTTTCCTAACCCATTGCTGCCCCCCTCCGTCTCTGGACAAGACATCTCGGAAAAATACATTTCCTGTGTTTTAACACATTCCTTACATAAAATATTATTAAACTCATTCATTGTCCACCCTTTGCTTTAATACAATATGATGTAATCAATTGTATTTTGATTTGTCTTATTTCTTCACATCTGAATGGGTAGTGTACACGATTCAGGCTGATGTGTGTTTTCTTGCCCTGTGGTGGTCATTGATTGGCCAGTAACATATGTGGGATGGGAAATTATGCTTTCTTTTCTTTTTTTTTGTCCCCTACTTTTCATACTAATGTGAATTTATCATGATTGCGGGGGGGGGGGGTTCACAGTAATCATGTAAACACTCCTCAGCCATTCAAGAGACTTCGTCATACATTTTAATTGACACGCCGAAATTGGTAACAAGAGTTCTTATGAGGCATCATTTTCGTCATTGTCAAACGCCTTTGTCAGCTTTTTGAATCAGAATAAAAGCCCTTTGCTGTGGTGCAGGGACTCTCTACACAGTACTAGAGGGCTCAGATTCCCATGTTGTCATGGCGACAAGCATGTTGGCAGTTTCTCATTCAAATTGACATACTAAAGTTTATTTTCGGGCAATATTATAACTGGGCTATACAAATAGCTTTTCTTCATGAGAGCACAGTGCAATGTTGACCTGCACTCAGTCAAAACAGCAGCTGTTTCAAATAATTTCTGGGTAACAATTACCTTACTATGATTGTTTTTTAATTAAACATTGTCAAAAAGAAACAAAGCTTCTAAGCAAAGAGCAATTTTTCAAGCAAGAATTTTGCTAGGAATGTCTGGGAGTGGTCTGAGTGGGGAGGGGAAAACTAGCTGTTATTGGCAGAGAGGTTTGGAACTCTCTTATTGGTCTATTAACTAGTATACAGCCTGGTGATGTCACCAAAATTCCCACCAAAACAGGCAGAACTTTCCGGTGGCTTTTTCAAACAGCTCTTACACTAACAGGCCATTAGCACATTATTATTCCAACCTCATAGTGTCGAAATATATATAAAACACAAGAACGTTTTTGACTGCACTGGGCCTTTTAAGAATATTAATAACTGCAGCTGAGTCATAGAATGAGGAAAGATAGGAAGTTAAGATATAGTCACTGTGTGGGTAGATGTTGAGATGTTAGCCACAGGATTTAACAGCATAACAAGTCCTAGTCCTTATAGCAAGTTAATGGAGATACTCCATTGTAAGTGCATCTTAGTCCAGAACTACGCATTTTCGGGATACCGTCCCTAAATGTTATTTCTAGAATTCACCTTCAGGATGCTTGTTACCATTTTTCCTGCACACAGGTCTATACGAGACTATAAAATAAAATCTGTACAATTCAGTAGATTACTTCCTAAAACATAACAAACAACATGAACAGCATTGGTCTGAAGTCATGTCTTGAGGGTATACTGAAGTGTTCTTCCTACGAAGGAGCTGGGAAATCCTCTTGTCCCATCTGGCCCGTAGGGGAACCGGATGACCCCGGGGGGCAGGGAATCACCCATTAGGACCCTCTTAATACCCAGACGACCCTGCTTACTGCTGCTGCTGTCATCCAGGGAGGAGGTTTGCACCGCAGCCAGTTTACGCCTCTGGAACCAGAGACTGCTGCTATCGGCCGGGTTCTCGTAGTTACGTCGACTGAGATCCGGGCTGGTGTCGGGGCTCCTCCACATCTCGGAGGCCAGGAGCGGAGAGACCCGCGGAAGGGTGGGCAGAGGTGCCCGGAGGACCCTGGGGCTGTGGTAGGGGCTAGAGCGAGGGCTGTCCCAGGGGCTCCTGCATAACTGGCCTGAGGAGAACCTAGGCATGTGCATCGGAGAGGCCATCTCGGATTCGCTGGACGAACTCCACGCAGAAGAGTCTTCCCCTTGGAACTGGAGCTGCTCCAAGCAGCGGTTGGTGATTGATACACCTTTACCGGCACCTCTGTTCTCAACGCAGCCTCCCAACTTATGCCCTGCTTTCTTTTTCGATGTCATCCCGATCAGGACGACTCTCACAAAGTCCTCGGACTGGGACAGCTGGTGGTAGGCTCTACCTGCGCCTTCCAAGTCCTCATACTCTACCAGAACACTTTCCTGGGAGCACAGCTCAGGGTACCTGTTGGCGAACCTCTGGACTTCCTGTGGGAGCTCCTTCCCCGGCCGGAACACCCTCACTGTGCAGATGCTTCCAAAGGGCTCCAGGAGAGTGATGGCCATTTCCATAGTGCTCCTCTGGGGTGCAGGGACGTCTTCATCACCACCATTACCACTCGACGTCAGCTCAGCAGAGATGTTCCACATAAACAGAAGTCTGCTGGGCACCTGAACCAAGAGGGACTCTGGTATTGGGTCTTTGCGACGGACCTTGTTGCCCTCCTTGTTGACTTCTAGTTTGGAGGAGTAATTTAGGGCGTAGGCTGTGACTCGCCAATCTTTGGTCAGGGGCTTCATCTAATAGAACATGGATGTAAATGTCAAGTTAATATCTCAATGCCTTGATATAAAAATGTGTTATAACAAAATTGAAGTCAACATATTTAAAACATGATTTTTTTTTTCAATTGCATTAGTTTGAATATTAGGGAAAATAAAAGTATCTCACCTTTTTAAAAGATGTCAGCAGCTTTATGTTCACATAACCCATTTTGTTTTTTTTCACATGTTTTAAAAGGAATGCATCTTTTGCTAGATTTTCATCGGAAAGATAGTGTTCAATTTGGGTCACCATCTTCTGTGTAAGATCAGCAGCTGGAGGTGACCAATCATCCAACTCCATGTCTTTATCATTTTCCTTGTAAAATCTAAGAGAAATCATGTAAAAAACAATATTTAAAAAATTATCTTTCAGACCACAATTACCATATTGTATGATAACAGTATTTAAATGCATAATTTCCTATATTTTGTTAAATTAAAACCACATTCTGGAATCTGTTTACCAAGACTCAAATAACCATAACACCATGGAGTATTGGTTATTCTGGGCATATGACAGCTATACAACGAATAGGATCATAAGGCATAGGCCTATATTCTTTAAGAGTCAATGTCATTCATTGATATCCCAGATTGTGCATTCAATTTAAGCCATTCAATGACCAGACATCCCTTTTAATTTCTCAACTTGTAGGCAAATTAAAACAACATAAATTCATAGATAATATGACTTGCCTGTCTTCAATTATGGGGCTCTCCATTTCTGCTCTTCGTCCCTGGTCCTCCTGAACATTAGACTTTTCTTCTTGCTTTCGAAAAGCTTCTCTGACGAGATAAGTTCAATTTCCCCAACTACAATCTACTTGCAGATACAGGTGTTCATGTCCTCCCCATGACCATTGCGAGCCAATTTATAGTCTCGAGCCGCACCGGTCAAGTGGAGACTGCGGGGGCTGTCATCACGAAGCAGCTCTCGAGTTTGTGTGGTCTCATAATAGGCTACACTTTTCAATTGTCTGACGAGCCATTCAAAATAACTCTTAACAGGATATCACCAAAAAAGGATATTGCTTCCGTCTGACGTTATTGCAACAATTCAAACCTTTCCCAAGGAGGCACAAAGTTATACCAGACAAATGATCTCAGGAACGGCCATAGATGGGTATAATAACAGCCATGAAATGTAACGGTATGTTATCATTTTCAGCAGCTCCATATGTACCAAAATGTATTTGAGGGTTGGTCCACTCTCTTCAGATTTTGAGATCATTGCTTCAATTTGGCAACCGGTATTTATGTTGTTGTTTTTGCTTTCTGGCATCACCTTGATATACACATATAATTAGGCCTATGGTATTATACAGTACTGTAAATATTTGTTTTTTTTTTACATAAAAGCAAAAGAGAGTAAAGAAAAACGTTTCAACTGAATGACAATGCCATAAGCAACATTGTTGTTGTACATGTAGGAATTTTATTATCCTTTCCATACAGACATTATCCCACACCATATATAAATAGTCAGTGCTATCTGGGGTCCTTGGGACATCCATACCCTAAACTCTTACCCTAACTTTAATCCCTACCTTAACCTTAACCATAGCCCTTACCTGAACCTAACCTTAACCCTACACTTTACCATATAAAATGTCAACTTCAATGGGATAGGGATGTCCCAAGGATCCCAGATAGCACAGACCATATATAAATAACTACATAATGTGCTGATACTTATTATATAAAGCTTTATTAATATAAAATACCATACAGCACTATTGGAACAAGAATAACACCCTAAGCCATTTCTAGTATCCTTGTGTTTTTTGCTATCATTGTTATGATTATTTCATAATCACTTTTCACTTATTCATTGTCTTGAGTTAGCCTGTTAACTAAACCTGTTAACTCAACCTTGAGTTAATTCAACTCTTCATTATGCACTTGTCCTTCGTTTACTGTTGACCTGCAGCTGGAAAACATGACAGTATCTGATGTCCAGCAGGGGGACTCAAACCTCTGTCCTTCATATCTCTCTCTCCATCCATGTGTAGCAAAATGAAACACATATGTTTATTAACAGTTTACAACCTGGTTATTTTTACATTTTATTTAACCTTTATTTAACTAGGCAAGTCAGTTAAGAACAAATTCTTATTTACAATGACGGCCTTCCCTGGCCAAACCCTAGCGACGCTGGGCCTATTGTGCTCTTCCCGATGGGACTCCCAATCACGGCCAGATGTGATACAGCCCAAGATCTAACCAGGGTCTGTAGTGACGCCTCTAGCACTGAGATGCAGTGCCTTAGAACGCTGCGCCACTCAGGAGCCCTATAATTTTTTTAAACAAACATGACGCCACAAAAATACATCAGCCTAACATCATTGCAAACAGTTCAATTAAAATTTTCAAAAAGAAACGAAAAGAGCAATTTCTCAAGTAAGAATTTTGCTCGGACTGTCTGGGAGTGGTCTGAGTGGGGAAGGGAAAACTGAAAATTAGCTGTTATTTGCATAGAGCTTTGGAAGTCTCTTTATTGGTCTATTAACTAATTTACCACCTGTTGATGTCACCAGGCAGGCCAAAACTCCAACCCACCAAAACCGACTGAAATTCAGAAGTAATCTGTCCTCCAGCCCCTCTGAAGAGGACAAACAGAAGAATTACAGGTTCTGGGGTCTCCTCCTAACAGTTTGTTCACAGTAAATTACAGCACAGGCGGCACAAGCTTGCTATAATGGTGGGTTTAGTAGAACACACTGGCTTATCTACAAATCACCAACTCTAAACTGCAAGCCGACAGAACAGAGGTCTCTGTCCTGCAGCCAGCAAGGACTTTGTCAGACATGCTTAGTTGGCAAGTTGGAGCTTTGATACCATCGAAGCTATGGTCAGATTTTTAGGAAGTTCAAAATTAATTGTTGTTTCTCAGTAGTTACATACAGTACATGCACTTAAATAAGTTACTTCATAAACTTAAGAGGCATTAAGCTTACAGATGTTTACAGACGCAAACTTTGCAAGTATAAAAGTTTTATAGTTGTTATAAACACTGAACAAAAATATAAAAGCAACATGCAACAATTTCAAAAGATTTTACTGAGTTACAGTTCATATAAGGAAATCAGTCAATTGAAATAAAAAAATTAGGCCCTAATCTATGGATTGATGACTAGGAATACAGATATACAGTGGGGCAAAAAAGTATTTAGTCAGTCACCAATTGTGCAAGTTCTCCCACTTAAAAATATGAGAGAGGCCTGTAATTTTCATCATAGGTACACTTCAACTATGACAGACAAAATGAAAAAGAAAATCCAGAAAATCACATTGTAGGATTTAGGTGTGCTTTGGCAAAGTGGGTGGGGTTATATCCTTCCTGTTTGGCCCTGTCCGGGGGTGTCATCGCATGGGGCTACAGTGTCTCCTGACCCCTCTTGTCTCAGCCTCCAGTATTTATGCTGTGGGCGAGGGTCAGTTTGTTATATCTGGAGTACTTCTCCTGTCCTATCCAGTGTCTTGTGTGAATTTAAGTATGCTCTCTCTAATTCTCTCTTTCTCTCTTTCTTTCTCTCTCTCGGAGGACCTGAGCCCTAGGACCATGCCTCAGGACTACCTGACATGATGACTCCTTGCTGTCCCCAGTCCACCTGGCCATGCTGCTGCTCCAGTTTCAACTGTTCTGCCTGTGATTATTATTATTTGACCATGCTGGTCATTTATGAACATTTGAACATCTTGGCCATGTTCTGTTATAATCTCCACCCGGCACAGTCAGAAGAGGACTGGCCACTGGCCAGATCCTCTTGGATCTGCAAACAAATAGAGGTAGGCCAAATTGTCATTATAGAGGTAGGCCAAATTGTCATTATAGAGTTAGGCCTAATTGTCATTATAGAGGTAGGCCTAATTGTCATTATAGAGGTAGGCCTAATTGTCATTATAGAGGTAGGCCTAATTGTCATTATAGAGGTAGGCTTAATTGTCATTATAGAGGTAGGCCTAATTGTCATTATAGAGGTAGGCCTAATTGTCATTATAGAGGTAGGCCTAATTGTCATTATAGAGGTAGGCCTAATTGTCATTGTAGAGGTAGGCCTAATTGTCATTGTAGAGGTAGGCCTAATTGTCATTATAGAGGTAGGCCTAATTGTCATTATAGATTTAGGCCTAATTGTTATTATAGAGGTAGGCCTAATTGTTATTATAGAGGTAGGCCTAATTGTCATTATAGAGGTAGGCCTAATTGTCATTATAGAGGTAGGCCTAATTGTCATTATAGAGGTAGGCCTAATTGTCATTATAGATTTAGGCCTAATTGTCATTATAGAGGTAGGCCTAATTGTCATTATAGAGGTAGGCCTAATTGTCATTATAGAGGTAGGCCTAATTGTCATTATAGAGGTAGGCCTAATTGTCATTATAGAGGTAGGCCTAATTGTCATTATAGAGGTAGGCCTAATTGTCATTATAGAGGTAGGCCTAATTGTCATTATAGAGGTAGGCCTAATTGTCATTATAGAGGTAGGCCTAATTGTCATTATAGAGGTAGGCCTAATTGTCATTATAGAGGTAGGCCTAATTGTCATTATAGAGGTAGGCCTAATTGTCATTATAGAGGTAGGCCTAATTGTCATTATTAGGCCTAATTGTCATTATAGAGGTAGGCCTAATTGTCATTATAGAGGTAGGCCTAATTGTCATTATAGAGGTAGGCCTAATTGTCATTATAGAGGTAGGCCTAATTGTCATTATAGAGGTAGGCCTAATTGTCAATATAGAGGTAGGCCGAATTGTCAGTCAAATGTAAGATGGCGACTACAGTGGATAGAAGCTGTTTTATGAGCTCCTGACCAATTTGTGTTTCTTTAGTTTTTTTTTACAGTTATCTAAAATAAATATATACATAATGTCTCTGCCATTGATCTAAAATGGTTTCTGGACATCAGAACAGCGATCACTAACCTCGATTTAGAAGAAAATGTCTACTTCAACGAGTAGGCAGCTCAGGACGTTCTGCTTACTCCGGACTAGGCCCGAATCCAGGGACTTGAAAGAGGAAGTGGGGGTGAAAGAGAGACAGGTGAGGCAGCAACCTGACAAGACTACGTCCTCGAGCAAATAGACCGTCATTGCCCTCAGTTCTATTGGTCAACGTTCAGTCACTGGAGAACAAACTGGATGAGCTCAGACTATCCTATCAAAAGGACCTGAAAAACTGTAATATCCTATATTTATCAGAGTCGAGACTGAACGAGGACATGGATATATAACTCGTTGTTTTTTTATGCACTGTCAAGACCGGACAGCACACTCGGGTAAGATAAAGGGAGGAGGGGTGTGTCTCTTTGTTAACTGGTGTGTGATCTTTAGTTTTTGCACGTCTGAGTTAGAATAACTCATGATAAGCTGCAGACCAAACTATTTACCAAAATAGTTTTAATCTATATTTTTTGTAGATATCTATTTGCCACCACAAACCGATGATGGCACTAAGACCGCACTCAACCAGCTGCATAGGACCGTAAGCAAACAAGAAAATTCACATTCAAATCAAATTGTAATTGTCAAATATGATGAATACAACAGGTGTAGAAATTCTTACTCACAAGCCCTTAAACCAATAATGCAGCTTTAAGAAAAATAAGAGTTAAGAAAATATTTACTAAATAAACTTAAGTATAAAAAGTAACACAATAAAATAAAAATAACTAGGCTATATACAGGGGGTATCAGAACCAAGTTAATGTGCAGGGATACAGGTCAGTTGAGGTAATTGAGGTAATATGTACATGTAGGTAGGAGTAAGGTGACTATGGATAGATAATAAACAATGAGTAGCAGCAGCTTAAAAAGAGGGAGGGGGGGAGGGGTTGATGCAAATAATCCGTGGAGCCATTTGATGAACTGTTCAGCAGTCTTAAGGTTTGGGGGTAGAAGCTGTTAAGGAGCCTCTTGGACCTACAGTCAAATCAGATCAAATTTGATTTGTCACAATCACATGGTTAGCAGATGTTAATGCAAGTGTAGCGAAATGCTTATGCTTCTAGTTCCGACAGTGCAGTCATATCTAACAAGTAATCTAACAATTCCCCAACAACTACCTAATACACACAGATCTAAAGGGGGAATGAGAATATGTACATGTAAGTATATGGATGAGCGATGGCTGAGCGGCATAGGCAAGGTGCAATAGATGGTATAAATGTCATGCCCTGACCTGAGATATCTCTGTTTTCTTTATATTTTGGTTAGGTCAGGGTGTGACTAGGGTGGGTACGCTAGTTTTGTATTGTCTAGGGTTTTTGTATTGTCTAGGGTTTTTGTATTGTCTAGGGTTTTTGTATGTCTAGAGTTTTGTAGGTCTAGGGTTTTTTGTAATTCTATGTTGGCCTGATATGGTTCCCAATCAGAGACAGCTGTTTATCGTTGTCTCTGATTGGGGATCATATTTAGGTAGCCATTTCCCTTTGGTGTTTGTGGGATCTTGTCTATGTGTAGTTGCCTGACAGCACTCGTTTGTAAAGAGCCATGTTTCGTTTTGTTATTTTGTTAGGTGTTCATTCCTTAAGTAAATAAGAATGTACGGATACCACGCTGTGCCTTGGTCTCATCTTTATTACAAATGTGAGAATAAAATACAATATATACATGTAATATGAGTAATGTAAGATATGTAAACATTGTTAAAGTGGCATTATTGAGTGGCATTTATAAAGTGACTAGTGATCCATTTATTATAGTGGCCAGTGACTGGGTCTCAATGTAGGCAGCAGCCTCTCTGAGTTAGTGATGGCTGTTTAGCAGTCAACCTGTTTTTCAGTCTCTCATCCCAGCTTTGATGCATCTGTACTGACCTCGCCTTCTGGATGGTAGCGATGTGAACGGGCAGTGGCTCGGGTGGTTGATGTCCATGATGATCTTTTTGGCCGTCCTCTGACATTGGGTGCTGTAGGTGTCATGGAGAGTGAACAGGAAGTACAGGAGCACGCACCCTTGTGTGGCCCCAGTCTTGAGGGCCAGTGAAGTGGAGATGTTGTTTTCTACTGTCACCACCTGGGGGCGGTCCATCAGAAAGTCCAGGACCCAACTGCACAGGGTGGGGTTGAGACCCAGGGCCTCCAGCTTGATGATGAGCTTGGAGGGTACTATGGTGTTGAATGCTGAGCTGTAGTCAATGAACAGCATTCTTTCATAGGTAATCCTTTTGTCCAGGTGGGATAGGGCAGTGTGCAGTGTGATGGTTATTGTCACGAATCCCGCTTCCTGAGTCTGTGTTTGCCTGTGTTTTTGTCCTGGAGTGTGTTTCTGGTGTCCTGGAACGCACCCTGTCTGGTTGCCGGGCGAATTAGCTTGTTGGGAGATCGATGTTCACCCGCACCTGTATCCCATCAGTAATCTGCACACCTGTCCTGATCATCACCTCTCCCCTTCAAAAGCTCTGACCTGACATCCATTCCCTGCTGGCTCGTTAGCCATGAACAGTATGTTGTGCCATAGTATCAGCCTCAAGTTGGATAGAATTTGTTTTGTTGTTTTTTACGTATTGCTTGCCTTAAACTTACCTCCGTTTGTTCTGTCTTCAGTTACTCACCTGGATCATTTACCCCATTCCCGCCTGGTCGTCGGAGGATTCCGCTACCCCATTGGATCCACCTATTTACTCCCATCAACTCACCACCGCTGCCCGCTACGCCACCTGGATATATCTACCCATTCACATTCACTTGTAAATAAATACTCACCTTCTTCCTACTCTCCTTGTCCTGGTCTGCTTCTGGGTTCGATTTTGAAAGAACGTGACAGTTATTGTGTCGTCTGTGGACCTGTTGGGGCGGTATGCAAACTGAAGTAAGGTGGAGGTGATAGGATCTTTGTCTAGCCTCTCAAAGCACTTCATGATGACCGAAGTGAGTGCTACAGAGTGTTAATAATTTAGTCCAGTTATCTTTGCCTTCTTGGGTACATGAACAATGGTAGCCATCTTGAAGCATGTGGTGACAACAGACTAGGATAGAAAGCGAATGAATATGTCCGTAAACACACCAGCCAGCTGGTCTGTGCATGCTCTGAGGACGCGGTTAGGGATTCCGTTTGGGCCAGCAGCCTTGCGAGGGTTAACACGTTTAAATGTTTTACTTACATCAGTCAAGGAGAAGGAGAGTGGCTGGTTTTCTTTTTGTTGTCTGTGATTTCCTGTAGACCCTGCCGCATATGTCTCGTGTCTGAGCCGTTGAATTGCGATTCCACCTTGTCCCTGTACTGGCATTTCGCTTGTTTGATTTCCTTGCGGAGTAAATAACCACTGTGTATATTAGTCATATTCCCAGACCTCTTTCCATGGTTAAATGGGGTGGGTTGTGTTAAATGCGGTGGATGCGCGAATGCCGCCATCCATCCACGGTTTCTGGTTAGTGTAGGTTTTAATAGTCACAGTGAGTACAACATCTCCAATGCACGTCTTTATAAATATACTCCTCAAGTCAGCGTATAGGTAGATGTTGTTCTCTGAGGCTGCCCGGAAAATATTCCAGTCAGTGTGATCAAAACAATCTTGAAGCATGGCTTCTGATTGGTCGAACCAGCGTTGAATGGTTCTCGTCACTGGTACATCCTGTTTGAGTTTCTGCTGATAAGATGGTAGAAGCAAGATGGTGTCGTGGTCAGATTTGCCTAGGGGAGGGCTTTGTGTGCATTGCGGAAGTTAGAGTAGCAGTGGTCGAGGGTATTGCCCATGTGCGTAGCGCAATCAATATGCTGGTAGAATTTAGCCTTGTTCACAGATTTGCTTTGTTAAAATTCCCAGCTACAATAAATGCAGCCTCAGGATGGTTTCCAGTTTGCATATAGTCCAGTGAAGTTCTTTGATGGCCGTCTTAGTGTCTGCTTGAGGGGGAATGTACACAGCTGTGACTATAACTGACGAGAATACTCTTGGTACTGTAGGTAAAATGGCTGGCATTTGATTGAAAGGAATTCTAGGTCAGGTGAGCAGAAGGACTTGAGTTCCTGTATGTTATTATTATGATTACACCATGAGTCGTTAATCATGAAGCATACACCCGCGATGCATGGAGAAACCCAGTGGCTGAACCGATTCCAACAACATATCCCGAGAGAGCCATGTTTCCATGAAACAGACCCTTGCTCAAATTTAATTGACCTTCTTGTCAAGAGACTGGACATTGGCTAGTAGTGTACTCGGGAGTGGTGGGCGATGTGCACGTCTACGGAGCCTGACCAGGTGGCCGCTTCGTCTGCCCCTTCTGCGGCGCCGTTGTTTTGGGTCGACTACTGGAATTAGATCCATTGTCCTGGGTGGTGGTCTGAACAGAGGATCCTCTTCGGGAAAGTTGTATTCCTGGTCATAATGTTGGTAAGTTGATGTTGCTCTTACATCCAATAGTTCTTCCCGGCAGTATGTAATAAGACTTAAGATTTCCTGGGGTAACAAAGTCAGAAATAATACATTAAAAAACTAAATACTGCGTAGTTTCCTAAGAACTCGAAGCGAGGTGACCATCTCTGTCGGAGCCATCATCAATGTAGACTTGGTGCTCCAGTACTGCCTGCCATGCAGTACCAGAGAGATCAGTCTAGGAGGCATATTTTTTATTTATTAAAGGGATTACGTTACCAGCAAAAAATATTGCAATCTGATTGCAGATACTTTTGAAAAACTTGATGATTACTTTGATGATTATTTTTAAATTGAGAAAGGATGTATAAGGACCGACGCCGGAGATGAGAAGCAGGTACAGGGAGTCAACATTTAATAAGGAACAGGCGTAAAACAAGACAGGCACAGAGTCGGCACACGGGCAACACAATGACATTCGATAAGCAATTCAGCCGCGGGGAACAGAGATGGGGAACTGACAAATATAGGGGAGGTAATAAACAGCAGATTGATTCCAGGTGAGTCCAATAATACGCTGATGGGCATGACGGGGAAAGGCAGGTGTGCGTACTGATGGTGGCAAGAATGTGTAATGCTGGGGAGCTTGCACCTTCGAGTGCCAGGGAGATGGAGTGGGAGTGACAGTACCCTCCCTCTAGGGGCGCCACCCGGCATTCCCCTGGGCGAGCCTGATGGGCCGGCCGAGGCACGGGTACTGGACAAGCCAGCTGGGCGTGAAATCCCAAAGAACCGGCAGAGGCGTGAGAGCCTGGCAAGCCGGCTGTGGCATAGGTGCCCGACGATCCGGCTGAGGCCTGTCAATCTTGCTGAGGCGTGGGAGTCCCGTTGATCCGGAGGAGGTGTAGCAGCCTGATGAGCCGGCCGGGCGTAAAATCCTGATGATCTAGCTGAAGACTGACATGGGATGGGCTCCTCCGAGCCAACCAGGGCAAAAAACCTCTCAAGCCAGCTAGAGCTTGACAGCCTGACGAGCTGGTTTAGGCACCCCCTGTTCCATCTGTGGCGGCCCCGAACCCGACATGGTGCTTCATTTGGTAGCTGCTGCATTCTGTAAGACCGACTCCGGAGATGAGAAGCAGGTACAGGGAGTCAACATTTAATAAGGAACAGACAGGAAACAAGACACGCACAGCGTCGGCACACAAATATAGGGGAGATAATAAACAGGAGATTGAGTCCAGGTGAGTCCATTAATACTCTGATGCGCGTGACGGGGAAAGGCAGGTGTGCGTACTGATGGTGGCAGGAGTGCGTAATGCTGGGGAGAAGGAGTGAGTCGTGTCTTTGGCTATGCCGGATTAAGTGATATGACATGCTATTCTATAAAATAAATGTAACATCAGTAGGGTAGAGAGAGGAAAAAGGTGGGAAGAGGTATTTATGACTGTCATAAACCTACCCCCAGGCCAACGTCATGACAAGTGGGAGCAGGCGTTGCAGGATGTTTCCTGAAAAAAATCTTTGACACTTTTCTGTTTTCTCAATGACATTCAAATCAGCATTGAAAAAAGGTGCACGTTTAAGTTTGTTCCACCTGAACGAGTCTAACCACAAGCCAAACACCACTATGATGACACACCACGTGTTTGCTAGATCGTGGGCAAAGAGCAGGAATAGGCTTTTGTAGGCTACAGTCCAAGCTATGTCTTCCAATGGTGTGGCTGCTATTGTCATCCAAAGATGATCCAACTTGAATAAACACTTGGAGGTAAGGATGACAGCAGTGGTGTAAACGATGGCGATGCGGATATCACTTATTATTGATATCTACATAGCGCATTGATGTGAATCACACTGCTGCTCAATCATCACGCTGCTGCTCTCTCATTTAGCTATTTGCGCCTTATGGATGTTGGTTGTTGTGGATGGCTGTTAACAAATCTAAAAATGTATTTGAACACAATAATGGTTGAATTCAAGAAGTTTAAACTGCCTGTCAATCAATGTTTTTTAAACTAGTGGAAAGAGAGTGAAAAATGCACTCTTGCAACTGCTGCATAGTGCGGATCCCAGCCTATGGAATAAAAGTGGGGCTTTTATTGCTCAATCAAATTCCTGGTGATAATTATTTTTAATCCATAGGCCTAATGGACACATGCTCAAACTCACACACTTTTGATAGACATAAAGGGGCCATCTGTAGTTGCTACATCAATTTTTGGACCTATAAATTATATATATATATCCATTTATTGGAGAATGTAGTTTATAAATGCCTCATGTGCTTAGTTCAACTGTCACACTCCATGAGCACCCAAAATATGAACTTGTCTTTCTCCAATGTTTGTAAATGTGAACTGACACTGTATAGCCTCAAAGCACAGTTAAAACATACATTTTGACATCATGGATGGTCAGTCCTTGCATCCATAGCCCTGTCTATTAATCTGAGAGTGGTTACATTTTTACAGGCCCATGCCTCAGCTTTGTACCAAAACAGAGGCGGGGTGGCTGTTTTGTTATAGTTTCATCTGTGGATTTTCAATTTAAACATCTGCATATTATCAAGATATCATAGTGTTACCAACAAAATGGTAAACAATAGGCCTATAGCAAATGCAGCATATGGCATTCATTTTTCACATGTAAATAGCACTTTTCAGTAGTGGTCAAAGCATGCCGTTCCATGAGTGCAGCATTTATTTTTCAACTTGAATCAATGAACCCAATCAGTCCTCCATGACAACAAAATAATAAACAACGGAGTAGGGTAGTAGTTTTGGGGTTATGTTCAGGTTATCACGACACAAGTCGAGACCCAGGAGGCTGATGGTTGGAGTCTTATAATATTTATTAATCCAATATGGTAAGGCAAGAGAATGGTTATGGACAGGAAAAAGGGTTAAAAACCAGTTCAGAGTCCAAAAGATACCGAAGGGCAGGCAGAATCAAGGTCAGGGCAGGCAGAATGATCAGACAGGCGAGAAAGTTGTCCAGCGTCAGGCAGGAAGTCAGGAAGACTGTCAGGAAGACTATCAAAAAGAGAATAGCAAAAAGAGAATAGCAAAAGGAGAACAGGGGAAAACCACGCTGGTTGACTTGACTAACATACAAGACGAACTGGCTCAGAGAGACTGGAAACACAGGGATAAATACACTGGGGAAAATAAGCGACACCTGGAGGGGGTGGAGACAATCACAGGAACAGGTGAAACAGATCAGGGTGTGACACAAGTAAAACAATTTGGCTAATCTGTACTTTCATATTTCCAAGTCCTATTCTTGAAGATCAAAGGGTATAACATTTATTGGAATGACTGGAATTCAGATAGACTTTGGATTTTAATGTAAAGATATAATTTAATCTTATTATTATATGTAGTAGAAAGCTGATGGGTTAGAAGAAGCCTACATAACCAACCCATAAAATAAAATGTAACATCCATATATATAACATCCAGATGTCGTTCAATTGGTAACATACATTTTTGTCTTCTTCTAATGCCTCTTAATTAAGGGGAAAGTAATCTAAAAGTAACGGAATGTAATTAGATTACATTACTGAGTTTGGGTAATTCAAAAGTGACATTACAGATTACAGTTTTGGACAGGTAACTTGTAACTGTAACTGATTACATTTAGAAAGTAACCTACCCAACCCTGCCTTTACTCCACACACAGAAATGCACACAAAGCCCTCGCTCATCCTCCTTTTAGCAAATCAAACCACTATCCTTCTGCTTCCTCCTTACAAGCAAAAACTCAAACAGGAAGTACCAGAGACACGCTAAATTCTGAAGTGGTCCAATGAAGTGGATGATAAGATACAGGACTGTTTCGCTAGCACAGACTGCAACATCCGATAGCATTCACTGGTTAAAAAGTTTACATTTCAGGGGATGTCTTTACATGACACATTTTTGATATTCTACAGAATATAGACCATTTCCAATGAATATTTTGAGTTTTGTGGATATGCACCATATCCTGACAAATTCTGAATCTGTATGTGTCTTTTTAACATTTGATATAGGGATGACTCCGAATATCACACGTCGACATTTCCTATGGCCGGATCATTCAATATCTTGAAGTATGTGACATGCTATTTTCATGTTGACAAATACTGACAGTAGGCCTACATAGTATGTTTTCTCAGCATATACAATGCACATGCTCTTGACTGAGGACCATATCAGGATTATTATATGCATTTTGATATGCTTATTAAGGACACATTTTTTTATGCTAATTTGAATTTTGAGGATATGGCTCAATAATTTGACGGATATTTAATGAGTATCATTCTTT
This sequence comes from Oncorhynchus gorbuscha, assembly GCF_021184085.1. Taxonomy (NCBI): domain Eukaryota; kingdom Metazoa; phylum Chordata; class Actinopteri; order Salmoniformes; family Salmonidae; genus Oncorhynchus; species Oncorhynchus gorbuscha. The sequence continues at coordinate 75,327,547 of NC_060183.1, read as the reverse complement.
CAGACACTAGCTATAATTTTTGTATTCCCTCATGGATAAACACGCTCCAACCATAAGATAAAACCACAGTAACTTGTAGCCTAGCAACAAGAATCACATCTACTGTGGAGTTCAAACTGTAATTTTTACATTTTGGCGCCACAAATGAGTGTGTCAACGACGTGTGCTCGAACTGACGACTGGGGAAACAAAGAAGTGAGAAGCTGTTCAGAAAATACCACAAAGACGTTCACGCTAAAGTGAATAGCTAATTTGAGATGTTTTATTTATCTTAGTAACTAGAATCAAAAACTTTAGCTAATTTGGCCAGCAAACAGTAGGGATTAGCTAACTAATAACAAAATTGCCTTCCCATAAGGAATTTTGTTTCACCCCCTATCAAGGCGACAGCTAACGTTTTAATGCATTTAGGCATATTTTGTATTACTAGTTAATATTAGATAGCCAGTTAACTAACTTAGCTAGATAACTAGCGTTAGCTTGTTCCAGTTAGTTTTCTCATTATGAATGAAGCAGGTAAAGTAGCTCCCTTGTGGTAATATTTGAAATGACATTATTTTTGTGCAATATTGGCACAATTTGTATGAATGTATGTATGCATTTACAGTTTGGAGTGGATCACAGACCAACACTACCACCACATTGGGTCTGGACTGTGAGGGACCGCTGCTGATTTTTTATTTATTTAACCAGGCAAGTCAGTTAAGAACAAATTCTTATTTTTAATGACGGCCTAGGAACAGTGGGTTTAACTGCCTGTTCATGGGCAGAATTTGCACCTTGTCAGCTCGGGGATTTGAACTTGCAACCTTCCGGTTACTAGCCCAACGCTCTAACCACTAGGATACCCTGCCACCCAATCTGCATCCATCGTCCATCACAAATAGGGCAAGCAGGAGGATTTAGGGTGTGAATAAAACACGTTTTTTAGCAATGATTGGCCTACGTTTGCATCTTTACAGAAAACATGTGTTGTGATTGGAGTTCTAGATTTCCTATGCTGCATCTTTTAAACAGAAGTAGCAGAGATGTGCTTTGGAAATAGCAACTTGGATTAAAGATGACGATGTTTGCCTTTCTGTGCCTTGTATAGCCTACTACTGAATGTGGTGAAAATGTATGCTCAGATATATCACCTTCATGTGAAGAAGCACTATGATTTTCGGTGCTTGAAAAGGTAAAATTATTTGGGCAGTGGACATTTCATGAGTCAGATTTAGCCTATTTTCTATCATACATATGAGGATGAATATTACATATCATGTTAGGATATTTATTGAAATTATACATAAAAAATGGATACATAAATGATCAGGTAACTACAGATATGATACATTTCTGAAAATATGTGGATTTGTTCATGCCTAAACATAAACAGGCAAAATGCCAATACAGGACAAATATGGAATCTTACTACCCCGGCTCTGACGCCCGTGGCAAAGCTTGCAAACTATCACGGATTACAAAGGGACACCCAGCCACGAGCTGCCCATCGGTGCAAGCCTGCCAGACGAGATAAATGCCTTCTATGCTTGCTTAGAGGCAAACAACACTGAACCATGCATAAGAGCACAAGCTGTTTGGGGCGACTGTGTGATCTCGCTCTCCAGAGCTAATGCGAATAAGATCTATAAACAGGTTAACATTCACAAGGCCGCAAGGCAAGATGGAATACCAAGACTCGTACTCAGAGCATGCGCTGACCAGCTGACAAGTGCCTTTACTAACATTTTCAACCTATCCCGCCCGGTCTGTAATATAAACTTGTTTCAAGCAGACCACCATAGTCTCCCCTACCCAAGAACGCTGAGGTAACCTGCCCTAAATGACTATCGCCCCATAGCACTCACATCCATAGCCAAGAAATGCTTTGAAAGACTGGTCATGGCTCACATCAACACCATCATCCCAGACACTCTGGATCCACTCTAATTTGCATGCTGCCCCAACAGATCCACAGATGACGCAATCTCTATTGCACTCCACACTGCCCTCACACACCTGGACGAAAGGAATACCTATGTAAGAATGCTGTTCATTGACTACAGCTCACAATTCAACACCCCTCCAAGCTCATCAACAAGCTCAGGACCCTCAGGGGTGTGTAATTAATCCTCTAATGTAATCCCTGTTCATCCTAGACTGTGTGGCCGCGCATGACTCCAACACCATCACCAAGTTTGCTGACAACACAATGGTGGTAGGACTGATCGCCAATGATGATGAGGCAGCCTACAGAAAACGGAGGGGCGAGCACACCCCCATCCACATCGATTGAGCTGTAGTGGAGCAGGTCGAAAGCTTCAAGTTCCTGTGTCCACATCACTAAGGAATTAACATGGTCCACACACACCCACACAGTTGTGAAGAGGGCATGACAGCGTCTCTTCCCCTGAGGAGGCTGATAAAATTTGTCATGGTCCCTCAAATTCTCAAAAAGGTCTACAGCTGCACCATTGAGAGCATCTTGACTGGCTGCATCACCGCTTGGTATAGCAACTGCAAGGCACCCGACCTCAATGCGCTACAGAGGGTGGTGAGTACGGCCCAGTACATCCCTGGAGCTGAGCTCCCTGACATCCAGGAACTCTATACCAAGCGGTGTCAGAGGAAGGTCTTAAAATAATTCTAAGACTCCAGCCACCCAAGTCATAGACTGTTCTCTCTGCTACCACACGGGAAGCGGTAGAGTATACCAAGTCTGGAACCAACAGGGCCTTGAACAGCTTCTTCCCCCAAGCTGTAAGACTGCTAAATAGCTATTCAAATTGCTTACCTGCATTGACCCTTTTTTGTACTAACTCTCTTGCATGGACTCTATGCACACACACTAGACTCTACCCACAAACTCACACATACTTACACTGACACTCCAACACACACACACACACACACAAAATACACATGTCCACACACATATAACATGCGCACACATGCATACGGACCCCGCACACACACTCACAAAAACTTTTACACTCCCCACATGCACTGCTGTTACTGCTATTATATATCTTGTTGCCTAGTCACTTTACCCCTACCTATATGTCTATAGCCCTGCACATCGACTCAGTACTGGAAAACCCCGTATATAGCCATGTTATGTTTTACTCATTCCTTGTTTCACTATTTCTATTTAAAAATATATATATATTACTCTGTATTGTTGGAAAAGGACCCATAAGTAAGCATTTCACTGTTAGTCTAAACCTGTTTTTTACAAAGCATGTGACAAAATAGCATTTGATTGATTGATGACTTGAATCTGTTTAGGAGAGATAGGCATCACAAGGAGAGGTGAAGGTCAGCCTGTAAAAGGAAAGTAAGTTGCATTACATCGTGTCAAATAATGTGCTCACACCTCCAACTGGTGTCCGTCAAAAGAGGGTGTCTGCAAAGTCCATCTTGGCCCCTCTGACCAAAACCTTTTAGAGGCCTGTCAGGATTTGCTTTATAAAATGCTATCATCATCAAATATATTTGTTCATACATTTATCTTTTAATTTTATTTTGTAATCAAGCTTTTGTTTGTTATCGAATGTTATGTCATAACTGTAATCTTATTATTTTAAAATGTTTATCAGGGAGTCATACTGAGACCAATGTGTCTTTTACAGATGAGACCTGAATAACATAAATGACAGAAAATACATCAAAATATAAATACAAGCAGAAAGAATAAAATGAAAAGAAAGTTACAATTATGATAATAAGAAATAAACACCATGCAACTTTAACAAACCCCCCAAAATACAGGCAGCTTCTGTACAAAGGTCATATACTGTGAGATGCATGTATTGATTCATTACCATATTGTCAGAGTACAGTAGACATACAGCAGACGTGCCAGGAAATACAAGCCTGAGGCAGTGAACAGGGTTGACTGTAGACAAAATAAAGTGTCAATGTGTCCCACAACTGTACAGTACTACACCTACAGTACATGTTCTGTACTACCCCATATTAGACACAGATCAATAGATTTATAGATTTTAAAAAATATATTGTGATGTTTTGTGGATTGTATGAATGATCTATTCACTCACTGGCATATTTAAAATAACACCAATGACAGAGTTACTACTTTGATTAGGCTACTTGAGAGCAATGACAAGCCTATAAACTTCTGTGTAATATCTTGGAAACCCAGAGAAAAGATCTCTTGACTAGTATGTTATTTATCACATGCCCTGTTAAGCCTTGTTGTTACAGTAGTTGGTGGCACCTTAATTGGGGAGGGCAGGCTTGTGGTAATGGCTAGTGCGGAATTATTCGAATTGTATCAAATACTGTCATTCCATACGCTCCTTTACAGCCATTATTATGAGCTGTCCTCCCTCAGCAGCCTCCACTGCTTGTTGCTGTCTGTCGGTGCTGTGAAGTTGACCATCTGGCAGGAGCTCTTGTGGTAGCCTAGTGACAGGTGTGATGGGGGGCTTATATACTTTTACATGGGCCTACATGCCTTCACAGTTTACAACACTACACTGAGCTTACCAACTCTGTTAATTAAATATTTCAAATCTTTCATATGAGGCAAGAGGTTATAGCTTAAATGGTCATCATCAAAACATACATTTTGTGTGTGTTATGGTGCCTACACTAAAAGTGTCACAATGGACTACAAATTAAATATTTAATAATATGGATATCTAATTAAACGCAAAGTAAATCCATTAAAAAAATCCATATTAGGCCATATATATATTTAAGAAACCTCTGTATTTTATATATACAGAGGTTATATATATACATATATGTTGCATAAAACACAGAGGTTTCTCATACTGACCACGTGTGGTTATTTTGGCGCAACATTGGATACATTGTGGGAGGCAACCGTCCGCCTAGGGAGTACACGATGCGCAGCATGAAAACGCATTCCATCTATTTTGAATTTTGTCTCGAATGCTAAAGTTGAAAGGACATATTGCGTTGCATGTTACCATTGGTTGGTTGAGGTCACGTTAGTTTTACATATTCATGAGCGGCCATATTCGTCAAGCCTGCTTTCTTTTGGTTGAGACAAAGTAAGATACTTGCATGAGCTTTGCGGCTTTCTTATATTTCTAACCCCATTCCACCGCCTGCCTGCTTTATTTTGCCTTACGTGAGCTACTTTTGGTTTACTTCCTTCTGTTGTAAATTGATGTATTTTGTAACCTTTTTTGTTGTTGCTTAGGTTAGCGGATAAGCGACCTGTATTTCATGTCCTACAGCTTTGCCAAATTTAGTCTGCCGTGGTCAATTTTCCCAACGTTTAAAATATATATTTTGTCGTTTTTAAACCGTATTTAATTGAATGTATATTTCTCTATTTGATTCAGCATTTTTGCTTCATAATGGCAACCGCAACTTCAACTCCGGCCGGCCAAAGAATAAGCACCCGCTCGACCGCCGGTAGCACTCCATTGAGCCCCACGAGGATATCCAGGTTGCAGGAGAAAGAAGACCTCTGCAATTTGAACGACCGTCTAGCCATTTATATCGACAAAGTCCGGAGTCTAGAGTCCGAGAACAGCGTTCTTCACCTGCAGATTTCTGAGAAGGAAGATGTAAGAACCCGGGAGCTTACTGGTTTGAAATCACTGTATGAAACCGAGCTCGCTGACGCTAGAAGATCTCTCGATGACACCGCCAAAGAACGCGCGAGGTTGCAGATTGAATTGGGAAAGATCAAATCCGACCATGAGCAGTTATTGCAGAAGTAAGTAACTTATTTTATTTACGAGAACATTTGTTGAAATTAGGCCTATGTGAAAATTCGCCGATTTGTCGCCGAAGTGTTGCACATTTGAACACTTAAAACAGTGAATTGCAACATTGGAGCCAAGTGGTTGCAACATCAGACCGATAACCTAGGTAAAGTTGTTTCAAATGTATCCAATATCTTTACTGTTCACGAATGGTCTACCCAAGAGAATGTGAACAAGTAGCCTACGTTGAAAACACACAGTTGGTTTGTTCCCTTTTATAACTAGTTTTAGTAGAACACTAATGTATACAAACAGTAACTTTTATTCGTTTTTGTTTTTCTATCGAGTCAGTTTTGTTTTCCGTATAAATTCAAGCATGGGTGTTACTCTGTCTTTTCCAAGTGCCACACCTTTTTGATAGGAATTAAGGTAGGCGCCCCTCCCCCATCCTAACGGTTGAATGGATCTCATAGCGTCATTGTCTCAATCTTGAAATCTGAGCCATTCCAAGCGACCACTGCCCAGTCAAAATACAACTGGAGTGTATACAAACTCATTGTTTGTCATTTGGTTTCTATCGAAAAGTAACACGATACAATATAAACTCTTATGACAGAATTTCTATAGTATCCTACTAAAGTGGACTGTAACTCCAAAATCATGACTTTTCAAATCAAATTTTGTCACATGTGCTGACTACAACAGGTGTAGACCTTACAAGGAAATGCTTAAGTACAAGCCCTTATCTCACTTGGCATTTGAGCCCTTGGTGCTGTAAATGCTTTTGGGCTTGGTCACTTCACTTTCTACTTTTCTCTCTACTAACTTCCTGCCTATAAAGTTGTAAGCTGTAAAAAATGCAGGGAATTTTGTGGTTCTCCCGAGGTATAGATGGCCCAGAGCTATTTGAGTCTGGGAGAGGATTCAGAAGTAGTCATTCCCACAACAATTATTCATAGTCATCGAAGGAAGAGATGAGCCAATGATTATGATGAATGTTGTAGGAATTTACAACATGTGAACTGTACACTATCCTTATCCCCACCCTCTGGCTGCATGTAGATGCTGTAAGTCAATGGTACGAGAGGCAGGTAGAAGTCACTTGACAAGTCTGAATGACTGTTTATGCTTGATTGCCACGGACTTGTTTTGGTGTTTAGGGCTAACAAAGTAGCATGTACATGTGACTTTAAAATCAGTACAACAAATTTCTACCGGCTGGTTACAGTTAGTATATTAGAGGCTTTGACTCGTTTGGGTAATATCCACACATTTACAGTCCTTGAGTTTGTCTAAGAATAAAAACAACCAGTACATTAATATCAATTGAAAGTATAGGGAAATGCTGATTTCGCCCATCTCAGAGTTCACAGTAGACCCTTTCTGTGTTTGCAAACATTGTCGCATGAGGGAGGCAGATCAAGGAGTTCTTAAAACACCAGCAAAATTAGCCTCTCTTTACATGTTGTTTACGAGTGCATTTCACGCTACTTTTGGATTTTAATGCTGTACGGTTTAATGTTTTGTCATCGCAAATTATTATACTTTAAAAAACACTTCAACCAGTAAAATAGCTCTGTCTAACTTTTGCTACAGACTATATATTTATGTGTTAGCATTCGAGCTAACAAATGCTGCATCCAAAATAGTTACTTTGCAAAGATCACAACCAAATATAATCTTAGTGACTGAAGCAAGAATCAAAACATCGTAAGTGTATGAGAATCGCAAAAAGTTATTTTTAGAAGTAATAAAAATGTAAATCTAGGCTATGTTGAATGGGAACAGATGGCGACGGTTATTTTACTGCTATCGAGAGTTTGCGCGCATATCTGCGTGATGTCTGTGTGTCAACTGGAAAGGGGTCTATAATCCGCAAACCAATTCCTGACATGTCTTGCCTCTTATTTCCTCTACTAATGCCTTATCCAATTATTTGCTAATTTGCATACTCTATTGCCATATAAAAATGCCTTTTTTTTGGGCAGAACTAGACTGGGGTCAGTTTGGAAGACTGACCAGATGGGCAATTTGAATATTCAGAAGTAATTAAGCTTTGTGTACTATTCCTGATCATGTGATTATACAGTCACGTGGCAGGTTTTGTTAGCCTATAAGAGGTAATTTGAACAGCAATAAACTTCACACACAATACTATTCCATATAGATTTGTATTGGGGAGTGTTAACACACATTACTTCCTGATCAGCAGTCTACTGTTGACAACATGCATTTACAGTACACATTGTAATGCGATGTCCGCTCTGTGAGACGCCTAAGACTGCACTACAGGGAGACAGGACGGACAGCTGATCGTCCTCGCAGTGGCAGACCACGTGTAACAACACAGGATCGGTACGTCCAAAGATCACACCTGCAGGACAGTGTCACAGCATCATTGGACTGAGCTTGTCATTGCAGGAAATCTCAACACTGCGTTACAGGGAAGACCTTTTCCTCCCTCATGTGGTACCCTTCCTGCAGGCTCATCCTGATGTGACCCTCTATCATGACAATGCCACCAGCCATACTGCTCGTTCTGTGCATGATTTCCTGCAAGTTGGGAATGTCAGAGTTCTGCCATGGCCAGTGAAGAGCCCGGATCTCAATCCCATTGAGCACGCCTGGGAACTGTTGGAACGGAGGGTGAGGGCTAGGGCCATCCATTCCCCCCAGAATTGTCTGGGATCTGCAGGTGCGTTGGTGGAAGATTGGGGTATCATCTCACAGCAAGAACGGGCAAATTTGGTAAAGTCCATGAGGAGGAGATGCACTGCAGCACTTAATGCAGCTGGTGGCCACACCAGATACTGACTTACTTTTTTGATTTTGAACCCCCCTTTGTTCGGCACCTATTATTCCCTTTCTGTTTGTCACATGTCTGTGGAACTTGTTCAGTTTGTATTGGAGGTCAACCGGTTCATCGGAATGGCCGATTTAATTAGGGCTGATTTTCAAGATTTCATAACAATCGGAAATCAGTTTTTTTGAGCACCGATTTGGCCCATTTGATTTATTTTTAATATATATTTAACACCTTTATTTAACTAGGCAAGTAAGTTAACACATTTTTATTTTTAATGACAGCCTAGGAACGGTGGGTTAACTGCGTCGTTCAGGGGCAGAACGACAGATTTTCACCTTGTCAGCTTGGGGGACCCAATCTTGCAGCCTTACAGTTAACTAGTCCAACGCTATAACGACTTGCCTCTCTCTTGTTGCACTCCACAAGGAGACTGTTACGCGAATGCAGTAAGTCAAGGTAAGTTGCTAGCTAGCATTAAACTTATCTTATAAAAAAACAATCAATCATAATCACTAGTTAACTAATTAACTACACATGGTTGATGATATTACTACATATTATCTAGTGTCCTGCGTTGCATATAATCTTACTGAGCATACAAGTATCTAAGTATCTGACTGGGCGGTGGTAGGCAGAAGCAGGCGCGTAAACATTCATTCAAACAGCACTTTCGTGCGTTTTGCCAGCAGGTCTTCGTTGTGTGTCAAGCATCACGCTGTTTATGACTTCAAGCCTATCAACTCCCGAGAGGAGGCTGGTGTAACCGATGTGAAATGGCTAGCTAGTTAGCGCGCGCTAATAGCGTTTCAAACGTCACTCGCTCTGAGCCTTGAAGTGGTTGTTTCCCTTGCTCTGCATGGGTAAACGCTGCTTCGAAGGTGGCTGTGGTTTTTCTTGTTCGAGCCCAGGTAGGGTCGAGGAGAGGGGCGGAAGTTATACTGTTACACTGGCAATACTAAAGTGCCTATAAGAACATCCAATAGTCAAAGGTTAATGAAATACAAATGGTATAGAGAGAAATAGTCCTATAATTCCTATAATAAGTACAACCTAAAACTTCTTACCTCGGAATATTGAAGACTCATGTTAAAAGGAACCACCAGCTTTCATATGTTCTCATGTTCTTAACAAGGAACTGAAACGTTAGCTTTCTTACATGGCACTTTTACTTTCTTCTCCAACACTTTGTTTTTCATTATTTAAACCAAATTGAGAATGTTTCATTGTTTATTTGAGGCTAAATTTATTTTATTGATGTATTATATTAAGTTAAAATAAGTGTTCATTCAGTATTGTTGTAATCGTCATTATTACAAATAAATGTAACAAAAACAAAATTGGTCATATTAATCGGTCTTTTTGGGTCCCCCAATAATCGGTATCGGTGTTGAGAAATCGTAATCGGTCGACCTCTAGCTAAAGCTGTGCTCTGTAAAAATGATGGCGGCCATATGTTGTCATTTTGTAATCTAGACTAACGTTACAACATTACTCCTTCCACTATGAAGATTTTAATGCGTTGTCGCTGAAGATGAAGTAGCAGGCAGTTGCACTGAAGTGTGTGCAAACACATGGTTTACTGGTTCCTCAGAACATCTGCCTCGTGGCTTTGCACAGCTATGCATATTTGCCCTCAAGACTTTGGGACGTAGCGATTTAAGAAATGCATTTCTACTCGTGATTTGCAAAGGGAACATTCCACAACTCCTCCCTTCACACACAACTTGGAAATGTATCACATTTTTCTACAGCCTATGATAATAATTTTGTTTCTCCCTCTTGGCAAAGTATGGCGACAAACACGTGACATCTTTTAATTGAACTAGGAAGTGTTGTTGGAAGCCATTTTGATTGACTGAAGCATCAAGCAGACTCTACACCTGTTGGAAGATTACATTGAACAACAGATGCCCATTTGCCAGTAATCCTGCTGCAGCATGTGCCATTGACTCCAGTCTCCAACGGTCTCTTTCCAGCCCAGTACTCTCTAGATAACCTGAGTGTGGACTTGACCTACCCCTCTCATTTTATGTTAAGTTGACAAACTTCTATCAAATAGTCCACATCTTGGGGAAATCAAGCTAGACTAGTTGAAAGTTAACCTTGCTCGAAATAGTGTTTTACTAAACTTTTGGACTACCCTTAAAAAAAGATTGCACTATGCAGAAAGTACTGTCTAAAATATATATTTTTTTACTGCATTAATTTTGCAGTATAACTGCAGTTCAACTATAGCACACTGCAGTTATTCTGTCATTACTGTGTCCAAAATACCACAGTTAACTGCTGTGCAGTTTCAAAACGGCAATATTTTTTGGGGTACTGTACTCATGTCGTAGTATGGAATGTTAATGGAGACATTTCTGCTCAGCCCAATCAATGCATGCATGAAAGTCCTCTGATACTAGTCATATTCGACCAGTTCTGAAACGGGGCCTGTCGGATGTTTTGCTACTACAATGAATTCTTCTCTCCAGTACTCTGGGTAGTTTCAGTGCATGGCATGTGTGGGTTGGAGGTTGTGTGCTGTGGTGGCAGGACATATTGGATATAAAATGGCTTTTCAACCCTCGGCAAAGAGTGACATGGCAGCTGCAAGATGTCTGTGTTCGGTCTCCCTCATTGAACCAGTTGTTCAGCCCATTTCCTACAGAAAGTAGCCTTTTGTCCGGCTCTGCCAACCAAGCTAGCAGCTACTTTGCTTACATTTAAAACAGTAGTGCTTGGCCACCTTGTGTACTTTTCAATGTGTTGCATTTGTTGGGTTATGCATTTGTTGGTGGAATACTGAACAAAAATATCAATACAACATGTAAAGTGTTGGTTTCATACGCTGAAATAAGAGCCCAGAAATGTTCCGAAAGCAGAAAAAGCTTATTTCTCTCATTGTGTGTGCAAATTTGTTTAAATCCCTGTTTGTGAGCATTTATCCCTTTGCCAAGATAATCCATCCACCTGGCAGGTGTGGCATATTAACACTGATTTAAACTGCATGATCATTACACAGGTGCACCTTGTGCTGAGGACTATAAAGCCCTGTTTCCACTGGCACTTAAAATTCAGACCAAATTCGAGCTGGGTTGAGGGAACCTGGGCCAGTGCAGCCCAGTTTCACGACTAGTGCCAACTCTATTTAGAATTAGGTCTGGTGACACCATTACTATGCAACCACCAAGCTGATTACTGCTGGATGCTGACACAACGTTTATACAGCTCGTCTGAGCTTGTTGCCGTTGGCTACCACATGGACAAGCCATACTGCAGTAGTCAGACATGACACAAATTACCACCATAGTTGGATCCTTCCTTAATTTTTGCACTACACAAACTTATGAGAAGTCAACCCTCAAATGCAATTTATGTTAGCTAACATATCAGTTTAAATATGATAGCTAACGTGAGCTAACAGGAATTTTAATGGCCAGGTCATTGAAAGCTAGCTGTCATCTGGTTTCCTTGGTTAGCTCGCTAGCTAATGCCATGGCAAACAAGGTAGAAATGAAGCTATGTTTAGCTAATGATGACGTCAGAGCGTCCAACCTGCTTCATAACTGCAGACCACGTGTAACCACACCTGCCCAGGACCTCCACATCCGGCTTCTTCACCTGCGGGATCGTCTGAGACCATCCACCTGGACGGCTGACAACTGGATTTGCACAACCAAAGAATTTCTTCAAACTGTCTCAGGGAAGCTCGTTGTCTTGACCTGACTGCAGTTCAGCGTTGTAACTGACTTCAGTGGGAAAATGCTGACCTTTGATGGCCACTGGCATGCTGGAGAATCATGCACGTTGTGGATGAATCACAGTTTCAACTGTACAGGGCAGTTGGCATTGTGTGGTCGAGCGGTTTGCTCATGTCAACGTTGTGAACAGAGTGCCCTATGGTGGCGGTGGGGTTATGGTATGGACAGGCAGAAACTGTGGACCACAAACACAATTGCGTTTTATCGATAGCAATTTGAATGCACAGGGATACCGTGATGAGATCCTGAGGCCCATTGTCGTGCTATTCATTCACCGCCATCTCATGTTTCAGCGTAATGCTCTGCCCCGTGTTGCAAGGATCTGTACACAATTCTTGGAAGCTGAAAATGACCCAGTTCATTCATGGCCTGTATATTCACCAGACATGCCACCCCTTGGGATGCTCTGTATCAATGTGTACGACAGCGTGTTCCAGGTCCCGCCAATATACAGAATTCGCACAACCATTGAATAGGAGTGGGACAACATTACACAGGCTGCAATCAACAGCCTGATTAACTCTATGCAAAGATGTCGAGCTGCATGAGGCAAATGGTCACACCAGATACTGACTGGTTTTCTGATCAACGCACCTACTTTAAAAAAAATCTGTGATCAACAGATGCATATCCATAGATTAGGGCAGAATGGAATTATTTCAAGGGACTGGTTTCCTTATTCAAATTCAATAAATTGTATTTATAAAGCCCTTGTTACATCAGCCGATGTCAAAGTGCTATACAGAAAACCAGCCTAAAACCCCAAACGGCAATCAATGCAGATTTGGAAGCATGGTGGCTAGGAACTAACTTTTTCTTGTGTATTTTATTTTTGTAAAGCAAGATAGAAAATCACGCCCTAGTGCAGGTACTGGGAAAAACAATGAAGCAAGCACTCATTAACTATAGAATAAAGTAAGCCTGTCACTACGTAGTAACATGATATTGTTGGTCTTTGTCTGCAAGAAGCAGCTTTGTTCTTCTGTAATGCATTTCGTCTACCTAGAGAATTCTTCTGTAACATGAAAGCCTGTGTCGGATAAGACATTTTCCCCCCTGCATTCAGCTGTGTGTGAAATACCAGACATTCCCCCTGTATTCCACACAGTGTGCTCTACCTACGCATACCTCATGCCCCAAAGTCGAGTGTGAGACAGGAAATGCCAGCGCTCGGCAGGAATGCTTCCCTCCCACTGACGTATACACACCACGCCTCCCTTTAAAAAAAAAAATCTTAATTTCAAACACACCTGGCATCTGCAAAGCTTTATACCTACATCATGTGATGTTTGTAAAATCCTCAGTGGCTACTGGTGAAATAACTCCACCCCTTTTCCCCATGAACTCTGTTTCTGAAGCACCATTACACGTATTTACTGCATGTTTGAATCATCCTATGATCCTAGTCGGTACTAGGGTTAAATATTTTCCTGTTATTTTACAAATCTTCCGTCCTGAGAGTAACTCACTTTTCTCCCGCTTTTTATTTGGCCTTTATTTAACTAGGCAAGTCAGTTAATTTGTTCTTATTTTTTACAAACCCAGACGACGCTAGGCCAATTGTGTGCCGCCCTATGGGACTCCCAATCATGGCCAGTTGTGATACAACCTGGATTCGAACCAGGGTGTCTGTAGTGACGGCTCTAGCACTGCGACGCAGTGCCTTAGACCACTGTGCCACTCGGGAGCCCCAACTCGGGTAACCCGGTATTTCCTGCCAAAAACCGGCACTGTCGTTCAAAAGCATTATTAAAGTACACTACATAAAGTATGTGGACAAACCTTCAAATGTGTGTTGGCTATTTCAGCCACACTTGTTGCTGTCAGGTGTATAAAATCAATCTCCATTGACATTGGCAGTAGAATGGCCCGTACTGAAGTGCTCAGTGACTTTCAACGTGTCACTGTCATAGGATGTCACCTTTCCAACAAGTCAGTCAAACCCTGAGCTTTGATTCACCGTGCAGAGGCCGTGGAGAAGCCAAATTTAGACATCACGTATCATTTAACAGTTCCATTTCACGCTGTTCATAGAAATGGGAGTGGCTTTGGGCAGTAAATCTCGGTAACCGGGTTCCCGCCATTCAACCCCAGTCAGTACACAGCGTGAACTCCGCAGTATTGTATATGGAGGGCACCGCCCAGAGGACTGCTATGTTGGTCTCATCTGGAGCCTTCATACTTAGCGGTCTAGATATGAGCCTCAACAAATAGCCAATAGAATAACCTCATCCTGTTTCCCTTTCTGCTACTCAGAGCAGTCAGTTGTGTGCACAGGAACTCCAGATTGAATGTGGAGTTTGATATTAATCTCAAACCAAATATGGCCTGTTGCACTTGAATTATGGCATGAGAAATAGCAGATTTTCTTTCAGTGAAATCACAGGATACGTTATGAGATGCTGTTTACGTTTGACTGTTTATGTAGCCTGGGTAAATACGACTAAAATCTACGCTCATTATTACCGTTGTCGGCTTTAACCAGGCTAGTTTAAACGGTTAGTTCACCCAAATGTCCAATTTACTGTGACTTTATGGTTTGCCAGTAAGCTATCCTTAGATCCAATGGACTTTTGCAACCCTACTGTTTATGCTATTTCAAGACAACAGGCCTCTTGTCTTGGTATTTGAATACCAAGAGAAATGGTGATCTGATGACATCACAACACTCGCCATCTTAACTAACCACCCCTGCAAGGCTATGGTATGCAACGTTGCTGATATGTTTCACGTGTTACTCAAAGGCACCTTTATGACTATATGACAATGGACTTCAGTCATTGAAATCCCCTCTTGGTGTTTTAAAACACACACACTACCTTCATGGCTGGGCCGTACTCAATGCTGCTGTGCCTCCACTTTTGCCTGCAGCTTTGCCAAGAAGGAGTCTGATGCGGCTGGCGCCCTGGCCCGGCTCAGGGACATGGAGACCCAGCTGAACTCGAAGGAAGCGATGTTGGCCACCACACTGTCAGAGAAGAGGGCCCTGGAAGCCAGTCTGGCTGACCTGCAGGGAACTGTCCAGGAGGTAAACGACCCAACGATGATGATAACGATACTTTTAATTTGTAACAGGCTTTCCTCAAAGTCATGGCAGTATGGATCAATCAGACAGATAAGTTACTGTTTACGTTGTCTAACCTTTTTCCTATCGTCAAGATTGTGATTTGTCATGGCAGCTGTTGGTCAGCCTATTGATGACTAGCTGCACTGAAATTGCCATGCTTAAATGTAATCATCTTTATACAATTTGTTTTCAAAATGATGACATTGAATAGTTCAATTGTTGCTTGAGTGAAACTTACTGTTGATGAAGCCAACTATCGTGTGTGTTTATTTATATATTTATTTTGTGTGTATATATAAACAGCACTTGTTGTAATAAATTCACCTGGAAGATGAGTTGAAACAGATCTCACAGCTGCTGAGCACATTTAGATAGATAAGGTCTCCATCCAAATGTCTGAGATTTTGCATCACTAACCAGAAGGGGGCAATCTATCTTAATTACATTGTTAAGAGGCTATAGGAGGATGGGATCAGTGTAATGGCTGGAATGGAATTATGGAATGGAGTCAAACACATCGAACATATAGAAACCAAGTTTTATTCCAGCCATGAGCCCATCCTTTTATAGCTCTTGCGCACACACGTACCCAGTCTTGTTCTTTCCTAAACCTTACCAGTATATCGGATTTTAACTTTGCTGAATTGGAGATCTTCTTTGCCATTTACGATCTGCAACATTTTGACAATTTAACTCCACTGTCTTTTCATAGTCCACAACCACTTCAAAACATCCAGTAGATTAGAACTCATTCACGTATTAACCCTCTTGTTCTTCTACAGTTGGATTCTGGCCTGATCTTTGCCAAGAAGCAGCTGGGAGAGGAGACTCTGCTTCGCATCGACCTGGAGAACCGTTACCAGAGCCTGTCTGAGGAGCTGGAGTTCCGCAAGAACATGTTCGAGGAGGTCAGATAATTGTCCAACACCTCCATTAGTTATAGCTGTAGACATGTTCACATTCATTCATTTAGTTATAGCACAGCTCTCTTTTAGTGGGAATGTTTGGTGCAGCAAAGGCAAATCTCACAGTATACACAACAGCAGGTTGATGACGTGGACAGTTTTCAGTATAAAGACTGCTTAACCAGGGTAACTAAGGGGAAAGGGGACCTACACTACCGTTCAAAAGTTTGGTGTCACATAGATTTTTTATTTTTTATTGTCCATTTTTAAAATAACATGAAATTAATCAAAAACAGTATAGACAATGTTGTAAATTACTATTATAGCTGGAAACGGACAATTTTTAATGGAATATCCACATCGGCGTACAGAGGCTTATCAGCAACCATCACTCCTGTGTTCCAATGGCACGTTGTGTTAGCTAATCCAAGTTTATAATTTTAAAAGGCTAATTAATCATTAGGAAACCCTTTTGCAATTATGTTAGCACAGCTGAAAACTGTTCTGATTAAAGAATAAATAAAACTGGCCTTTAGACTAGTTTGAGTATCTGGAGCATCAGCATTTGTGGGTTTGATTACAGGCTCAAAATGGTCAGAAACAAAACTTTCTTCTGTAACTCGAGATATGAAGGCTATTTCACGCGAGTAATTGCCAAGAAAGTGAAGATCTGGTACAACGCTGCGTACTACTCCCTTCACAGAACAGCGCAAACCGTTGCTAACCAGAATAGAAAGTGGGAGAAACAGACAAGTCCTCAACTGGCAGCTTCATTAAATAGTACCCACAACACCAGTCTCAGCGTCAACAGTGAAGAGGTGACTCCGGGGTGCTGGCCTTCTAGGCAGAATTGCAAAGAAAAAGCCATACTTGACTGGCCAATCAAAATACAAGATTAAGATGGGCAAAATAACTGATGCTGGATAGAGCACGATTGGAATTGGCCTTTTAAAATCATAAACTTGGATAAGCTAACACAACGTATCATTGGAACACAGGAGTGATGGTACGCCTATGTAGATATTCCATAAAAAATCAGCCGTTTCCAGCTATAATAGTCATTTACAACATTGTCTATGGACAGATGTATCTAAGTTTTAGGTGTTTGGATCACAAAGAACATTTGTGAGATGCAGAAAAGATGCTGGAGGAGTGCTTGACGCAGTCTGGCAAACATGGTGGAGGCAATGTGATGGTATGGGGGTGCTTTGGTGGTGGTAAAGTGGGAGATTTTTACAGGATCAAAGCAATCTTGAAGGAAGGCGATCACTCTATTTTGCAACGCCATACCATACCCTGTGGATGGCACTTAATTGGAGCCAATTTCCTCCTACAACAGGACAATGACCCAAAGCACAGCTCTAAACTATGCAAGAACTATTTAGGGAAGAAGCAGTCAGCTTGTATTCTGTCTATATTGGAGTGGCCAGCACAGTCACTGCATCTCAACCCTATTGAGCTGTTGTGGGAGCAGCTTGACCGTATGGTACGTAAGAATTGCCCATCAAGCAAATCCAATTTGTGGGAGGTGCTTCAGGAAGCATGGGGTGAAATCTCTTCAGATTATCTCAACAAATTGACAACTAGAATGCCAAAGGTCTGCAAGGCTGTAATTGCTGCAAATGGAGGATTCTTTGATGAAAGCAAAGTTTGAAGGACAATTATTTCAATTAAAAATCATTATTTATAACGTTGTCAAAGTCTTGACTTTCCTATTCATTTTGCAACTAATTTCATCTATGTTTTCATGGAAAACAAGTGACCCCCAGACTTTTGAACGGTAGTGTATCTTATGTGAATCAGGTATAGAAGTATAGTATACAGGGCTTGACAACACTTGTCCTAGACAAGTAAAAATATATATAGACTGACAAGAAGAGTATATATTTGAGTTGTCCAAATGTGATTTGGTTTACTTGTCCAATGTCAAACAATTACTCTGATAAGACTTGGCTCTGTGTCCTCTGGACGCAACAGTTGAGTATGCGATGTTGAGTACGGCACAATGTTATGGTAAAACAAGCCACCCCACACGTGGTCAGTCTCAACATGCCTGTAGCGTTATATTGCTAAGCAGACCCTTCAGAGTGCCATATGGTCATACACCTTTCCCTGAATGTGTGTGTACTACCTTGAACCAGAGCCATGTATTTAGAGTTGGGCTAACTTTTAGAATATGGTTCTAATTATAGACATTGTTACAAACAAAATGATTGTGAAAAGGAGATCCTGACCATGGCTGTGTTTGTTGGCGCATTTCTTGGGCGGCTCCTTTATTTTAACTAGGCAAGTCAGTTAAAAACAAATTCTTACTTACAATGACGGCCAAACCCTCCCCTAACCCGAACGACGCTGGGCCAATTGTGTGCCGCCCTATGGAACTCCCGATCATGGCCGGTTGTGATACAGCCCGGGATCGAACCTGGCTCTGTAGTGACGCCTCTAGCACTGATGGTGCCTTAGAGCGCTGCGCCATTCAGGTTCCCTTTGGATTGTTCCTTGTTGCTTCCTCTGAGATGCAGAGGCTGAGATCTAAAAAATGTTGTCTTCTCCTTTTCATGAATGTGCGTTTGTTAGGTACCGTTCAGGCAACGCTAGCTCATTTTAAAGTCTTATGTCTTCGTCTGAGTCTGTTTTTAGTGTATGGGCTCTTCTGTCCCAATTCCCCTACTAAATAGCTAGTACTTCCTTTGAAAAGGGTCCCTCCTTCTGAGGAATGGAGGAACCCACAGCAGGGCAGACACGTCGCTACAATGACCCCTACCCCCCCCCGTCTGTGTTGTAGGAGATCAAGGAGACAAGGAGTAGACACGAGACTCGTCTGGTGGAGGTGGACTCTGGCCGGGCTGTGGAGTACGAGTTCAAGCTGGCCCAGGCCCTGACTGAGATGAGGGGGCAGCACGACGAGCAGGTCAAACTGTACAAGGACGAGATGGAGAACACTTACGTGGCCAAGGTGAGACAAACACAACATCCAAGATCCTTGATGCAGATTGGAGGGCCCATTGTTTGGTCATATACCAAGGCTTTTAGGAGATTCTGTTCCTGACTTGCTGTGGTATTGACCATAAATTTAACCTCATTTCAGTGGGTCTCGCCATGCTAGGGTGACCTATTGGGAACATTACATGTAAATCTGTGTCAAACTTACTAGTTGTTGGATACCAGTAAAGTCACGTCATCAAGCGCAGCGTTACACAGCAAATCTAAAAAGACCCATTTCTGGTGTTGCACTTCCTCTCTGGCTGGTCAGGAAGCCCTCTCTGTGACGTTCACTTCCTCTTTGTGAGGCGTTGCACTATCCATCCTTCCGTATGTGTGAAATTAACATTGTTTGTACCCACACAACCCATTTTAACTCTGCTCTGTCCTCCTGTGTACCCTGGGGGCAGCTGGAGAACGTGCGCCTGTCGTCGGAGATGAACAGCTCGTCGGCCAGCATGGCCCGTGAGGAGCTCCGGGAGTCGTGCCTGCGTGTGGAGAGCCTAGCCTCCCAGCTGGCCAGCATGCAGAAAGAGGTGAGACCTCATTAATGAAAATGTATTGGAAAGGTGTTTTTACACGATTTGAGGTGATGGTTGTACCATTATTACTATCTACTGACAATGGTTACGATGCTATCCAGTTACTTTTTAAAGAAGTTGATGGTTTGGACTACACATTTAGACTTGAGCCTGATACTTAAACTAGCCAGAATGCAAAAAGGGGTGAGAGATGATATGGAGGATACAGGAGTAATGTTACACAGGAATAACAATGTTGAGGTGAAATGAGGTACTACCTGAACACATAATGTGTCTAACTTGTGTGTCCCACTGAACACAACCCTAACCTGTAAAATATCTCTCTAGACCCGTGGATGGCAGGACCGGATCCACGAGCTGGAGTCAGCCCTGGCCCAGGAGAGGGACACCAGCCGCAGGATGCTGGGGGAGAAGGAGCGGGAGATTGCGGAGATCCGGGCCAAAATGCAGATGCAGCTGGACGAGTATGAGCAGCTGCTGGATGTCAAATTGGCCTTGGACATGGAGATCAATGCCTACAGGAAGCTACTGGAGGGAGAGGAGGAGAGGTGAGGGTGAAGAGACTCATACAGAGATCAATGCCTATAGGAAACTACTGGAGGGAGAGGTGAGGGTGAAGAGAGACGCATACAGAGATCAATGCCTACAGGAAACTACTGGAGGGAGAGGAGGAGAGGTGAGGGTGAAGAGAGACGCATACAGAGATCAATGCCTACAGGAAGCTACTGGAGGGAGAGGTGAGGGTGAAGAGAGATGCAACCGAGATCAATGCCTACAGGAAACTACTGGAGGGAGGAGAGTGACTCATGCAACAGTCACACTTATGCACACAAAATTCTGCATGAATGCGGATGTAAAAATTGACTTTAGGGTGAGCACACTTTAGGGTGGTGGGGAAACCAAAACATAATTCAGATACAATCAGTGTCATCTTCTCTTTGGAGTGGAGCGCTTCAATGTTTGGCTCCTCTCTCCTGTTCTGGGTCAGGTCCCAGGCTGATGTCGTGTTGAGTTTAAAAGTTATGTAGGTAGTGTTCCATCCAACTGGCCAGACATGTACACATCGATGTAGATTCTTCATGCAGGAGAAATGTTAACTTCCCGGCTTGTCGTTGAGCTGTTACCGAGAATATAATGGTGTTAATTTGATGAATCTCTCATACCCAATCTCTCTCTCCCTTCACTAGACTGAAGCTGTCCCCCAGCCCGTCGTCCCGTGTCACCGTCTCCCGTGCCCAGTCCAGCTCTCGCAGCGTACGTACCGCCCGGGGAAAGAGAAAGCGTGTGGATGTGGAAGAGCAGGAGGCCAGCAGCTCCGTCTCCATCGCCCACTCCGCCTCCACCACCGGCCCAGTGTGCATTGATGAGCTCGACACTGACGGGAAGTTCATTCGCCTGCACAACACCGCCAATGAGGTGAGGGTGGCAGAAGAGTGGGACGCGCACTGTGCTATCTAATGTTCTCGCGTACATTTGAATGTGTTTGCATTTGTTCTCAAACATTGGTGTGCGCTCAGACACATGTTTGCTTTTGTTTGACAGCAGAACTTCACCGGTAATGTAACTTTTTAACTAGGCGAGTCAAATTGTTATTTAATAATGAAGGCTGTGTTCCAGATTGTCTATAAACCATTTGTGCGTCTGCTTGCAACATCCTATCACTGATATTTGAAACGCTTGTCCAGGTGTGAGATGGTGCATGACTGCTTTGCAGATTGTCTGTAATGCTGTCTGGAACACAGCCATAGTGTTGAGCATGTGTTGTGCAGACATGACAAGGTGCTCAACTGCATCTGAGCCTAGCAACTCCAACTCGTTGCACGGACCCCATTTCTTTCTCCAGCATTTCTGGTGGCCCCTCCTCCCTCCCCAAATCTAATCTCACAACCTTAAAATTAAGAGAACCAGTATACATTTTACATTTTTTTTTCGAATTATATTTTCTGAAACATAATTTACTTCCACTGCAATTCCCCCAACCCTGACTGCAAATACTACAGCTTAAACCACATCCTGTGGTATTATCACTTAAACTATACGCACAGAGTTAATCAAATTCGTGGCCAGGGCTCCCTTGAAAAAGAGATTAATGTCAGTGGTACTGTAAATAAAGGGTACATATAGTTATTATAATGAACTCGTGTTTACTTGTGTCCTCTTCCCCAGAACCAGGCCATGGTGGGCTATGAGCTGACCAGGACCATCGGAGAAGTTTCTGCCACCTACAAGTTTACTCCCAAATATGTCTTGAAGGCAGGCCAGAAAGTCACGGTAAGACTGCATTTTCTGCTAGTTAATACACAGGAAAGTAGATATTAAATATGTTGCTTCACTGTGGCATGACACTGTAGAGCAGAGTTAGATTTATCAATGGTGAGGAGGAACAACAAGCAGATATTTGATAATGGCTGTATGGGCAGATTTCCTGGACATAGATTAAACCTAGCCCTGGACTAAAGAGCACTTTCTATGGAGAATATCCATTTTAGAATTGTAGCCTGTTTAGTTACTTTACATCACATTCCCATAACCTTGAAACCTGTGTTTTCTCTCTGTCCCAGGTGTGGGCGTCCAATGCGGGTGTGGCCTCCAACCCCCCCACAGACTTGGTGTGGAAGAGCCAGGCGTCCTGGGGAACAGGGGAAGATGTCCAGGTGCTGCTGCTCAACCCTCAGGGAGAGGTACAGAACCTTTAATCCACTTTATGTAGCATTTATACAAGTTTTATAAAGGATTTATGGAGGGCTGATTTATTGTTAAGTTGTCTCTTTAACTTCTTGACGCTACCCATTCCGGGATAATTGTAATCAACAACTGCTGAATTTCATAGTGCCACATTCAAATAATATTACTACAAATATTTATATTCATATAATCAATATAGCAAAAAACACAGTTTAGCCTTTTGTTAATCCACCCGTCGTGTCAGATTTAGAAAATATGCTTTACAGCGAAAGCAATCCAAGCGTTTAAGTTTATCGATCGCCCGACAAAACCTTATGTACACCTAGCATCAAGTAGCTTGGTCACGAATCAGAAAAGCAATCAAATTAATCATTTACCTTTGATTTTCGGATGTTTTCACTCACGAGACTCCCAGTTACACAAATGTTCCTTTTGTGTATTCTATCCTAATCTATCAATTATATGCATATTCTAGCATCTGGTCCTGAGAAATAGGCCATTTACTTTGGAAACGTTATTTTTCCAAACATAAAAATAGTGCCCCCTAGCTTCAAGATGTTAAGGTGGGCCCCATATGATATTTCTGTCTTTGGCCCTGTCTATAAACAACCCCTAGTCTACTGTAATCGTTTTTTTTCCAGCAGGTGGTGCCCTGTTCCACCTTTTTACTGCTGCTGTCAGAGCAATATTCTAATCAGCTTTCCTTAGTCCCCTGGATCCAATGTTATGGAGCGTAACGCACCTACCCTCCGTAGGGTGGCGTTCCGTAGGGTGGCGTTCCGTAGGGTGGTGTTCCGTAGGGCGCACTGTAGATTATTTTTTTATTTTTTATTTACGGAATCAAATATTTTTTGCTGTACAAGTTCCTGTAGTCCCTCGTTTCAGTTCATTTTCTTCTGTTCGGTGCCTAATGAACACAACCTTGGTTTCTTCCTGTTTCCAGGAGGTAGCCAGGAGGAGCACCTCGTACAAGACAGCCATGGAGGAAGATGATGATGAGGATGACGAGGGAGTGGAGGTCATTGAGGAAGATCTCTTCCACCAGCAGGTAAATGGACTTTATGGATAACCATAGTTATTTTCAGCAATTAAATATTTCTTTTGGATTAGAATTGAGTAATTATGGACTGAAAGAAAATCACTGCGAGGAGAAAGCCCATGCAACACTGTCTTGCAAAAATCACCATGTTTGATAGTTGTTTTAGACTGACCGAGAATATACTGTGGTATTGGCATCCAACTTTTTTCAACAAAATATTTTTTTGTTGATATTGTGTAGATCGACTGAAATGTGGTTGTTTTGTGGCTTTCCAGGGAGACCCACGTGCCACCAAGAGGGGTTGCTCCATAATGTGATCTTACCAGTACACCCCCACCCCTTCACACCCCCCTCTCTCAACCAGTCTCAGCTGCCAACCGAACTACCACAGAACTATTTTGTATCTTTTTAGTGTATTATAAGAACCGTGTGAATTTCTATTCTGCTCTTTTTAGTTTGGAATTCCTCATATCTCAAGATTGTAAAACTGTTTTTCTTTTCTTCCCTACATTTTTTTATGTGTAATCCTAAAATGAACCATCACTACTTGCATTTTTCTGAACCAAATAATGTTTTCTAGTCCCAGTAGTTTCTTTTGTAGAGTATTACTTTGGACAGCTCTGTGCAGGAGAGGCAGGCAGAATGAATCTGTACCTCGAGGTGCTGTGACTTTGTTTTGTTTTTAAATCTGATTTTCGATAAATATAACATTTTAATGGCCTCTTTTATAGAAGGTAATTTTATTAGTGTTTTTTTTCTCTCGCTCAGATACTAGTTAGACAGCCAGGTTGTTGCATACTTCAGAATGTAGTTAATGTTTATGTGAAACTAGAAAGAATAAAGCTTTCCAATTTGAAAGAAGCACGCAGCTTTTTGAATTGGTCCTCCATTCGTGTACTTATGGATGACAGCTTTTGGTATTGCAGGTATTGGCAAAGTTTGTCTGAATGTTACACACTACACCACAAGGTGTCAGTGTTCCATTAGCTAAGTTTCCATCCAATAGTTGAGATTTTCACATGAATATTCTGAAGTCAGCATAGAAAAAATGTGGCAATTTTCCCAACAGGCGTGTTTCCATCAAACTGACTTGCTGCGGATAAAAGGCTGTGCGTGACGATGTAGTGTTTCCTGTATCGAACAACAAAAAAACCATGCATTTCCATAGCATTCAACTCTAAAGATTGTTTTATTTCCTTGGTAGTAGGCTACATCGCGTGACTGAAGTTTTCTGCGACGTGATGGTTTTTATACAAATATTTGCTCATAAAAGCATTTCAACCGCAATTATCACAATTTCACTGACAAAATATCTCACCTTGCCTAGTTTATTTTGTTGTTGACATTGGGACGTTTTACTGACACATTTGCTGTTTCCTTAAGGCCTGTCGTAACTTTTTTTTTTCATCCGGTCATTCATCTGCATGGAATGGTTGGATGGAAACCTGGTTACTGAGAAGAATTTCCTGTCTGCTATATTCTTCATATATTTGACTCAATATTCTACAGCCAAGACTTGTTTTACAAGACAATGCTGTATACTACCAGTTGACTCTGTGGGAAAATTGTTTTCATTTTATTTAATTATATCACATCAGCTTTGATGCAGAAATGGCTAACTCGAGCCTGCTGTCTTGGTCAGATTTTCTTCCAGGAGCCCCTTTTGAAAAAAAGAAACCACTAATTGCTGGATCCATGTCTGGTACAGGTTTAATGTCCCTATAATAGCTTGGCGTTAGCTTAATGTGTCAAGGGTTAGTATTTTCTGTATTAACAAACTTAGCCAGCAGCCAAGTAATAGTTAAAGATGGCTGTTTTGGCATTATTCCTCAAACCAATGGGTCTGTGATCATGATTGTACTCTAACAAATGTCAATTGAAGATTTATCAATTTTGAATTTAGCATGACTGTGTATACTCATGTTAACTTATGAATCTGAATGCAAAAATGCGTTTTTATGCTGTACTAGACATACCTTTTCAGAAACTCCGATTACCTTGCCAATATTTCTTAAGTCATTTGGGCGTCGGTCATATGCATACATTTAAAATTTTAGACGACCAATTTTTTATTTTATTTGCTCCATCAGATTTGTGGTCATATGCATGCGTTTGACTTTCTGTAACCTTCACATTTAATGAAAAAATAAACTATTGATTTTGTTGTATTTCCATTAGACAGGAATATTGTATAACTTTTAAAAAATCTTTGCCCATATTCGAAGTGTATCGTATAGGATTACATGTTTAATCAGTCATCTTGAGCCTACATCGGCACTCCTCCTTTGAGATGCTTTGTGAATAAAGGGGCCCTGATCTGTTTGATGGTTATTCTGAAGCAATTGGGTCATGGCTAGAAAGATTCTGCTTTTGTCAAATTAAAGTCCTATTTGACATTTCGTAGCAGGTTAGAACATACGCAGCAAGTTAGGATGATTTAATGTAGTGGGTTAGGAGAATTAGGGAAAGGGTTAGCGTTGGCTCAAATGCAAACAAACATTTGTCAAGCTGGATCCCATCTAGCCAAGATCAAGCAACTGGGGTGCATTTAACTAGGATGCAAACGGTAGACATGGAGGGATCAAACAGAACTTTTCCATTCAAACTAGTTTTTGTTCCAAAACATTGTCAGTTGCAAAATGTTTGTCTAGATTCTGCACTGATGAATACACCCCTATCTAGTGTATCTAGCCTTTTTGTTTTTCACAACCATTCTTTTTTTGACTCCATGTGCTCTTTATTTCTCTTTTGAATAGAGAACAGTATCCTATCCTTATGGCTTGGCACTTGAAATTGTATTCAATAATGCTTTATGAAAGTCAAGTAATACTTGCATGTTCAAATCGGAGTATGCGTTAGGGTTACCAATCTGACACTATCTGGAAGGATGGTTGTGAGCTGATTCAGTTAATCACTTTAAAGGAAATGTAACATTTAGAACAGCTCTGGAGTCCTTTAAGTCCATATTTTTATTGGAAACAGCTGATAAATTAACTGTAGAGAGAATACATTTGATCAAACTGCCACCCCGACACACACAAACATAACGGAAGTTTATTCCACTTCACCAACAAGCTCAAAGTGAAGCCTGAAATTTAATTAAATGAAGATGCTGGAGAGTTAAATAAGTGCACCATGTACTCAATGATTAAAAAAAAAAACAATACTTTGATAGTTTAATACATCTGGTATAACAAGAAGTTCTCTAGACAGAAAATGTAAGTGTTTTTGGCCCTTCTAATCAACCTGAATAGTCTTGGCTAGGCTATACAACCATTTCTAGGAAGAGAACTATCACAAAATACTTTACAAGGCAGTGACTACAAAATCCTTGAACAAAAGAAAATCATTAACACAATGACATGACCACTCATGAGTCAAAGATGGGATGTCTAACAAACACAGCTATTTGTAAGTGAAGTGAATGACTAACATATACCACAGTTAACCAGTTCTCAACTGAGACCAACCAATATTGTATTTTTCACACAACTACTTTGTAGCCGAAATATAAATTAATTCAAAATGTCCCTTTTGTTATGTTAAGGTCAACCTCAATGTACTTCAACTGTTAATGGTGTTCTTATCTAAGGGGAGGACTTGCAAAGAAAGACTGAGCAGCTAGTATAGGCCTACATCAACCTATACCCCGTTTAACACTCCACAAAGCATGTCTTAAGTTGGATCGTGTTCAGCAGGGCACACCGTAGTGAAACGTTTGAAATACTTTTGAAACAGAATGAAAAATGAGTAGTCCCCCGGTGCACAATGAACATGACCTTGGTTTGAGGCACAGAGACCCATACATGTAAAGGTAAGAGTTTAATACTATGTAAAATACTGAAGTAGTTGAAGTACTTATTTACACTCTGGGCTTTGATTTGTTTATTGGTGGAATGTGACTAATATAGTAATGCTATACACAGGTTTATGTTGGTATGTTATATGAACCAGATAATGTTTTCTGCACTTCACAGGAATCACCAATCACAGCATATGGTCACAGTGGCGAACTTTTCCTGGCTGTCCTTCAGTCCAAATGCTTTATGACCAACTACGCACTCCACCACTTCTATATCACCAAATGTACCTGTCCATCCCTGTATGACATTTTGGTGGCAGTGGTGGGATGTAATGCTGCATTTTGAGTCCAGAATGAATGCTTCACCGAAGAGAAGGTCTCTGTTGTACAGTAACTCTACCGCCTTAGTAAATGTGTGTTTAAACCATTCCTAGGTGCCTATTAATGACATTTGGTGGCAATTCCACTCATGTGGGCACTTCAAAGTTCAGCACTGGAGGGCACCAGAAGCAAATACTGTTCTGGCCCCTATGGAACTATCCCCATTCTTCCTCAGTGTTTCTCCTTCGTGGCTATTGAAGAAAGGGCTGCTCAGACAATAGTCTCTTTGGATGGCCATTTTTCACGAGATGGACCTTGTGAAGAGGGCGGAGCAGACTGTTCACCATGTGACCTGGGGAGGAGAAGCACCACCCTCTGATTGGTCTGCCGCCATTCATTGTACAGCCGACAGTGATACCTGAGCGACACCTGTGGTAGAGAGGTAAGTTCAGGTTTAAATACTGTATATACTCTACCCATTACTGTAATGTTTTATGCAAGCCCAAACAAGTGGAAGAGGAAGATGTTGGGGCAGCAGATAGCCTACTGGTTGGTCCAGTAACCGAAAGGTTGTTGAATCTAATCCCCGAGCTGACAAGGTAAAAATCTGTCGCTCTGCCCCTGAACAAGGCAGTTAACCTACTGTTCCCCGGTAGGCTGTCATTGTAAATAATAATTTGTTCTTAACAGACTTACTAGTTAAATAATGGTTAAATGTTTAAAAACATTTTTTTTTAAAGCCCCTAGACCAGAGATGGGTAGCTGGCAGGCTGCATGCGACCGCCCCTTTTGAAGGCCCTCTGATCAATCCATTTAAAAAAAAATGCAGTCTCAATTTACTAAGTTAGAATAGTACAGTACACAAGGTGAAATTTGGTTGTGCATCAGCAGTTTATTTTATGTCAGTCACTGATAGTCACTCAATTAGCCAATGTCAGCTAACTTTCAGATTGGTAAATTAGTCTAGCAGCCAGCTATCTGGGGGGTAGGAAGACCAGCAAGCAACTGAAGCCCCTCATGATAAATTCAGATTTTTTTAATCCTCACCCCCAAAGTTGCCCATCCCTGCACTAGACACTGGTCTGACGTTGGTTTTGTGTTGAGTAATGTCTAGAATTGGGACAGGGTAAACTTATCCTAGATCTGTGTCTAACAGCATCTTTTACCATGAGCAAACCAAGTGGCTGACTAAAAGTGCTAAATTCCCAGGGTTGCATTCCTATTTCCTGCATAACACCCTGAAAAGAGGATCCTACAGTATACACAATAGGAATGGAGAATCCAGAGAGCCAACTAATGTTTATACTTGTTAGATTGTTTTTTACCAGTCAAATGGCTTGTATGTGTACTCCTTATGAGGCGTATGTGTACTCCGTATGAGGCATTTGTGAATAATGCGATGTATCTGTGCAAGGGTTTTGCGTCACAGACACATCCAAGGGAAAACGGGAACGAATTTGCGCAAAAGGCACAAGAAACGCCCAAAATTAGTCTGACCTCTGCTGAGATGTACTGGCTGTCACCCTCCACCACTCACCAG
Source organism: Oncorhynchus gorbuscha (assembly GCF_021184085.1). Lineage (NCBI taxonomy): Eukaryota > Metazoa > Chordata > Actinopteri > Salmoniformes > Salmonidae > Oncorhynchus > Oncorhynchus gorbuscha. The sequence goes on along the minus strand of NC_060183.1, from coordinate 75,298,419 downwards.
GGTCCAGAAGAGGTAGATGGTGAAGAGGGCCACGGTGAGAGCGATGAGGCCCACGGCCTCCAGGCGGCTGGAAAAGTGCAGGTGGTCCACGGCCCCCCGCAGACACAGCCACCCGGAGATTGTGGCCAGAGGCGTGATGAGCAGGAAGCACACCATGTCGCCGAACAGCGTCCGTTTTTCCTGGCGCAGGCCCGGGTTACGCACCCACTAGAGACGGAGAGAGGAGAGAAAATGTCACGTTTGCTGACAACCGAAACATCAATCAATGGGCGAGTCAATGCCACATTTTCATTTGTGCCGAAATCAAAATTAAATAAAGTTCAACAGGCTATGTTGTGAAATAGGCTTGATGAAGTCTTTATAGACGGGTTGGCTGACAACGTCATGAAAATGATGCGCGTGCATCGACACTAAATGTGTAATGTGATAGGTATTTTAACTTTGATATTTTTTAACACACCAAAAAAGCATTTGATTGATTGATTAATAAAATATTTTGTCACTTGTCTTTCTCAAATGAAGGGGGTGATGACGCAATCTTTGCGAGAGGGAGGGAATCTGATTTCATTGTTCCTCAGCTCGCGACTCAACACTTAATTCAGGATAAATGGAGTTAGCCTACACAGGAGGATTCATTGCCATATAAATGTACCTGGCTAAAATATGAGCCACTTTCTTGGTATTGGTTATCCCGAGTTGAACTCAATTGACCAAAGTTACCTCGCTAATTCCTCAAACCAGGTATGTACTGTAGTATAGGGCTCTGGTAACCACCCTTGGGTTCTCAAGGTTTTGTGACAGTAAATTATATATTTGCTCAGCTAACACCAGTGTATTGTTTTATGGTCTTCCAGCTAACAGGAACAGTGTATTGTTTTATGGTCTTCCAGCTAACAGGAACAGTGTATTGTTTTATGGTCTTCCAGCTAACAGGAACAGTGTATTGTTTTATGGTCTTCCAGCTAACAGGAACAGTGTATTGTTTTATGGTCTTCCAGCTAACAGGAACAGTGTATTGTTTTATGGTCTTCCAGCTAACAGGAACAGTGTATTGTTTTATGGTCTTCCAGCTAACAGGAACAGTGTATTGTTTTATGGTCTTCCAGCTAACAGGAACAGTGTATTGTTTTATGGTCTTCCAGCTAACACCAGTGTATTGTTTTATGGTCTTCCAGCTAACAGGAACAGTGTATTGGTTTATGGTCTTCCAGCTAACAGGAACAGTGTATTGTTTTATGGTCTTCCAGCTAACAGGAACAGTGTATTGTTTTATGGTCTTCCAGCTAACACCAGTGTATTGTTTTATGGTCTTCCAGCTAACAGGAACAGTGTATTGTTTTATGGTCTTCCAGCTAACACCAGTGTATTGTTTTATGGTCTTCCAGCTAACACCAGTGTATTGTTTTATGGTCTTCCAGCTAACAGGAACAGTGTATTGTTTTATGGTCTTCCAGCTAACAGGAACAGTGTATTGTTTTATGGTCTTCCAGCTAACACCAGTGTATTGTTTTATGGTCTTCCAGCTAACAGGAACAGTGTATTGTTTTATGGTCTTCCAGCTAACAGGAACAGTGTATTGTTTTATGGTCTTCCAGCTAACAGGAACAGTGTATTGTTTTATGGTCTTCCAGCTAACAGGAACAGTGTATTGTTTTATGGTCTTCCAGCTAACAGGAACAGTGTATTGCTAGCAGAAAATTGCTAACTGAGTTTGATAGCAATATGTTGAGAGATAGGAGAGTATAACTGGATTTACTCTAAAACAGGATGCCAGTCAGGTCTTCTGGGACTGGGCTAGGTTGGGCTAGAGCCAACCAAATGATGCCTTGCTGATTTAGCGATGCCATTTTCTCCCTCATACAACCTCTATTCCAAAGCAACATGCGCTTTGCTTTGATACACAGCGAGCTTGGATTGCCAACTACCCAACAATATATTTGGTTTCAGTATATTAAAGATGCACTCTAGGATCTTAAGCACAACAAATTGGTAACCTATAGTTCAACATTTGTATGATTTTCAGGGCGTAACATATCATACGAAATAAACATATTGCACAATTTGATGACATAGTACACAAAAACCAGGGAACACTTTTGGCTCGTGAGCATCATTTTCAAAACTACTGGATGAAATTAGACAAAAGTTCCAGAGTTCGTCTTTAACTAAAGCCAATTCTTCAAATATTTGGAAAGTAGACTTCTCCTGAACATAACAAGAAATTCAATCGCAAACCAACCCACAATGTCTGTGGTTTGTCAATATTAAAAGTCTATGGCTCCAAGAATATAAAATAAAAATCCTGGTGCATCCTCAAAACCTCATGGAACAAAGCTCTCTTTATGATCCAGACGATGAGGTACGATATATAGATGATATATTATATTCATGAGGAATCAGACCTGGGTTCAAATACGATTTTAAATATTTTCAGTTACTTCAGCTGTGCTTGATTGAGCTCACCTAGCACAGTCGAACCAAGAGAACTGTCCCAAAATCGCAAATCCCACCAATTCGGCACACCAGACAGGATTAAGAAAACAATCAATGTATTTGAACGTTTTGGAATAGTTGTTGAACCCAGGTCTTATGAGAAACGCTACCATGGTATGCATGGTACGGGTGTAATTGCCACCAAACAACCACTTTGCACCACCGCTATCCAATTATATTTTATATATGGAGGCAGTGTCCTGATGCAGAAAGAATGGAGGAGATGCTAGGGGGTAATAACATGTTAGCTAGAGGTTATTGTGGAGACGAGGACACTATAACACACACACACACACACATTATTATTGTGGTCGGATTCATTCCACAAAAATATGGGGTGAAATCTTCTTCAAATAAAAGGGTAAATGAGGGGTAAAGAAACTCATAAATACAACTGATATTAGCAGTGAGCTTACTTATTACCACGAGAACCAAAACTCATTTGTAGTTGATTTATTCATTCACTTGCAGTATTAATTTACAGAGCACAGATGACTAGGTGTTTTTGCTGTGTTGACAATTATTTTGTGATTTAAGAGCTTTTGGGAAACTCACCCCTGAAAGACTTTTAACTGTTACATTGCTAATAAGACACACAGTAACATCAGTGTGATGATATAACCCACAGTAACATGGAGGATTGGTTGACAACTAGTGTACCTGCTGAGAATGTAGAGGATGTGGTGTGTGTGAAGTGTCATGGAATGTTTACCAGAAGCCCAAAGTGTCTTCAACCCCCTTCACTTCATATTCCACCTGTGCATATAGACCAAACTTCACACCACAGCTTATAACTATAAATGACAGATTTACTAGACTGTGTTCTTCCTAAAAGATAGCAAGAGCCAAGAAAATCCTTTGGCATGTTGTTTTGATGTAACATGAAAATAACATGGAAAAACAGGACAGGTCCTAGGCCTGCTTTTAAGCCCAGCGCGGACAAATATATATGTGTTTGTTGGGATTATGTGGACAGATGGAGACAGAAGGGCCATGCACAGCGAGAAGGGCCATGCACCGTATGGGTAGCATGTGATTATGACAATGGTTTATTTATATGCTGCATTTTGTGTGTGCATGTGTGTATTTATGTGTCTGTATACTGTACCTCCATCAGTGGCCGGTTCTTCCTCTGTACAGTGAACTGGTAGTGGCAGAGCTCACAGGCGCTGGTGCCAGAGGCAGAGAGCCAGTGCTCCAGGCAGCTCCGGTGGATGGTACCCAGGGTCCCTGCACACTCACAGGGGGAGAGCAGCTCCTCCTGACCCCCTCCGTCATGACAGATCCGACACATGGGCCGCTCAGGCAGAGGGCTTCGGCGATATGGAACGAGGTGAGGAAAAGAGGAACAGAAAGAAATTGTCTTTAGATACGCTGATGTTTTCACAGGCTGGTGTTTTCTGTTCCCCTTGAAGCTTGGGACCGCAGGTGGAAAAATGTGCCGTTCCACCCTTGAGCAAGGAAATTAACCCCCAACACAACTGCTCCCCGTGCGCTGATGACGTGGACGTCGATTAAGGCAGCACCCCGCACCTCTCTGATTTAGAGGGGTTGGGTTAAATGCAGAAGACACAGCTGAATGCATTCAGTTGTGCAACTGACTAGGTATTCCCCTTCCCCCTTTCTGAGAACAATAACAGCTGACTAGGGATCCTACTTCCCCCTTTCTGAGAATAATAACAACTGACTAGGGATCCTACTTCCCCCTTTCTGAGAACAATAACATCTGACTAAGTATTTGGGCAGGTAGCCTAGTGGTTAGAGCATTGTGCCAGTAACCGGAAGGTTGCTGGATTGAATCCCCAAGCTGACAAGGTAAAAATCTGTCTTTCTTCCCCTGAGCAAGGCAGTTATCCCACGGTTCCCCGGGCGCTGAAGACATGGATGTCGATTAAGGCAGCCCCCGCACCTCTCTGATTCAGAGATTAGGTTAAATGCGGAAGACACATTTCAGTTGAAGGCATTCAGTTCGACAACTGACTAGGTATCCACCCTTCCCCCTTTCTGAGAACAATAACAACTAAGATTGGACATCACAATTCACTGACTAGAGGTTTTCAAAAATATCAGGTCAATATTTGAGTGGATAGAAAACTAGCTGGTTAAATAACAAAACCCTGGGAGGGAGTTGGTGTAATTTGACGCTGTCACACATTGTTAGAATACCCTGTCTATTCTGTCTCTGTACTATGCATACATACAGTACATCTCTTAGATTACAGACTCAAATCAAACATTTTCTGGATTAAAACAACATATGCAAGGAGGATTATTACTTTCATTTACTATATGGACTGTAATCTATGATTCACCAATCTCCTATATGGCATCTAATCCTCTAATCTGGATGATGATTATGTTGGGTTGTTGATCGCCTTGATTTCATCAGGAAACTAAGCCGATGTCTTTGACGGAATGAATGAGCCCCTCACTCAACAAACCTCCGCTTGAACATAAACACTCGTCGCTGCCAATAACTAACACAACAGAATGAACATCATCTTGTCAGACAAGTGAATTAATAATATGATTTTGCTAGAACACAAAAACTTTGGAGTCGTCGTCAGTTTGAAGCAATAAAAGCCTTTAAACCTAATCTGGAAATTGTTTTTCATGTTGATCATCAACAGAACAAACATGACGACAACGTCACTGGATACGAAAACAACTAATAAACATCTATGGCGATAATGTTTGTTGATTTAGTTTATATTAGACATATATGACAAAAATACACATTTATAACCTGGTCCCAGATCTGTTTGTGTTGTCTTGCCAATGGCCAGACATAGAGTTGGAAAGACGGTACAAGTAGACCTTGGACTCGGATAGCACATACTCTTCAATCAGTATTTATTGTAAAGTGACTGTTCCACTGGATGTCTTAAGGTGAATGCACCAATTTGTAAGTCACTCTGGATAAGAGCGTCTGCTAAATTACTTAAATGTAAATGTAAATGTATTTATTAAATAGTAGATTGTAGCTACCATGGCAATTTATTCTGTAATATTTATTCTGTAATAGGTAGCAAATTAAGTTGATCCCAATTCTATAATGTATGCTACCAGCTCTACTGTATGCCAATCTATGCTAACTGCCGCTTTGCTACTATGCTATCTATCTCTAAGCTAAGCTACCCTATGCTAGCTAGCTCTATGCCACAGGCTGATTATTAAGAGGGCTTTGGGGGGGCTAACAGTTGTGACCCAGTCTGCATGACTGCAGCTGTTGCCGCTAAAGCCCCCCTTTGTCTCCCATAGTGTGTGTGAGTGACAGAGTCCCGTCAGGCGTACATGTTAATCAAGGTGCTAAATTTAGACTCTGCACCATCCGGCCAGAACAGGACATTTGTTGTGTTTCAAATGTACAGACATTTACCCCACAGGGCCAGTTAGTGTGATTGGTATGTAAGTTATGTAGCTGTCTGAAGCCATAGTTACTCATCTATAGGATCTATATAGTCCTCTTTCACAGCACAGAGAACAAGAAGGACATCCCAGACAGATAGAGGGGGGGGGGGGGGGGTCCTTTTGAGAGGCACTTGATTTGTTACCATTCAGAAATCGTGTTTGGTTATATTTGGGTATATATTTAAAACTAGCTTCACTTTACCTCTGACCCCCACCAACCCCTCCCCTCCACACTCGTACAAAACTCTATTCTATCCATGTTTGGCAGGTCCATACCTCTGTTTGGCGTACGCTCCCACGATAGTTGACAGCAGCTGCCCATCCTTGGCAGACACTTGCATGTAGTACTGCGGCTCTCCGTTGGCCGGACTGCTCTGCTCTTCCATTGCTTTTCCTGGGAGGTCAGGCTCTGTCGGGTAGTCCAGGCTACCCATTGGATCAAAGTCCCTGTCGCTCAAGCAACTCCCTGTGTGGGCAGAGTCAGAACGCTCTGGCAGCACCTCCGGCAACAGAGTGCAGCGACTGGTCGTCATGGCAGCAGACGGTTATCTTTCATTGGCGTCTGGCTTGGTTACTGAGCATCATCTGTCTGGAGTAGAGGAAGGGAGAGATACAGGGATATTGACAAGGGTTTCAAGCATTTCGCTACACCTGCAATAACATGTGCTAAATATGTGTGTGACCAATAAAAAATGTGATTTGCTGAATAGGCCTATCTGCCTTTGTTAAAAGCTATATTTTGTGGTGTAGTAATTACAAAGATATGAAATTAGTGAAGTTCACCTGAGAACATTCAGTCAACTATGGTCCATAGTCAAGTAGAATCCTTTCCATTTCCTGTGTTACATCAATATTGTTAGACATGCCAGTCAATGTTTGACCTACTGTAATATGCAGGGCCTCCCTACCATGTTTCTGTTAGAATTATACTAAAGGTCATCTCTCTTGAGGTGCTGGAGATCTATAGGTTATTAGTATAAAACCACTCTCAAATGACGGAGACTTTACTAACCTGTATAGATCTCCTTGCTTCCCTGTGACAGAGGATAGATAAACTATACAGAATAATTAATAGTTGTCTGTACAACCTAAGTTTCTTTACCACTCCAAACAGAGTAACACTAACCTAACATACCACACTCAAAATAAACAAAAGGCAGTGTCTTAATATATTCTACGTTTTTGATTGAATGTATTGAGAGATAGATGTTTGTGATCTGTCAATGTTTTCTCTTAATGCTTACTCGCTTAAAAATGTACAAATCCCTCTGGCTTGTGTTGATATTTACCACAAAAATGAACATGCGAACAGACAGCGATCACATTCCAACTGCCACAGACTAAACACAGATGTCTGACTATTCAGTGCGCCGGCATTAACCGTGTCCTAGTTCAGCTATTCCAGACCGCACCGAACAACTAGGGAAAGTGAAAACAGACAGAGGGTGGCTGCGACAACAACTAAACAATGATGTCAACACAAAACTAATTCGCATCAATGCGGCTGAGGTCATATGTCTGGTGTTCAGGTAAACATTCTGTCAACGCAGCAGATTGAAGGCCACACTGACAACAATACACAGTGTTGCAGGCTAAAGATGTGGTTGGTTGAACAATGATTAAATATAACTCACCATATTTGTAGCTAACTAAGCATACAACGTAACCACACTAAACACATCCATATGATAGCATGTAAATTAACCGACATTAAACAAGACACATTGTAAACATTTGAAGCTACCTATATATGCAACCGAACCCTATTGAAATGCATCCGTATGCCAGCATAGCAATTAATCAACATTAAACAAGACACGTAAATAACACAAGGGTTTTAACTGTAAACTAGCAGCGAACGATAAACAATGGCATCTTTATATCCGTATACAGCTGAGACAGTAGAGCCCTTCAGCTGGTTTTCGCTAAAGAGCTTTAGAGAATACGTAATATTACTAGACACGTTGTTAACACGTCCACAGAGGACGTTCCTTTCAGATAATGATCTTTTGCCCTGGAACCACGCACTATAATTCTGGCACTCCCTATTACAGTACAAAGAAATGTGAATGACATGCTATTGGATACAGATAGAGCTTTCAGTATTGTACATTCAACCATGCCAATGAACTCTTCCTGACTAGGACCAGTGAGACAACAGGATAGTGACTTTTTAAATTCTTCACAATGCCTATCAGATTACACAATGCAACCGTTTGTGAGTGGGTGTAAAAATCTAAATGATGGAGAAGTGGTAGGGACGAGACCTGGGTTCAAATACTATTTGAAATCTTTCAAATACTTTGAGTGTTTGCTGTAGGATGCCTGAAGTGTCAAGTGGGTGGGGTTTTCACTTTCTGGACTTTTCCAATGGTTCCATTGTGCTAGGCAAGTTCAATCAAGAACAGCTAAAGTATTTGAAATGATTTAGAATAGTATTTGGTCCAGACATACGATAGGGAAGGGCAAGAACACAGTTGTTTCACATTGTGCTTGGATACAGAGGAAGCAGAGCCTCCTTGGCACTCTGTGGGTGGTGTTGCGTATTTGTTCAACTGTCAGTGAAAAATGTCAAACCACTTCCTGTTGCGTCATTCATTCAACCTGGTGTGCAGACAACCCATGGAAACATAGGCCTACTGTAGACCCTTATAGATGCTTTAAGTGGGTGTGGAGATAGATAGTGGTTGTGAGATGTACTGTAAATACGCCTAAGTTGCAAACCTGCAACTAAGGTTGCAAATGCAAAAAACAAAACTTCATTGACTGATTTGTTTTGCACACACACACCTTGAATGGTAACTTGCTCCACCCCGGTGTGCCCCTCACTCCACCTTTTTGGGTAGCCATTTTCCTGGTCAGGACCAATGTGCTTTGAAAAGTTGTAGTTTGGCACTGGGTGACCTCACATGTTGTTGTTGACCTCACATGTTGTTGTTGACCTCATCGTCGAGGCATAGGAGCGAGGCAACCCATGCCAGGGTGGACTACAGCAGCTCTCGTTAATGCCATAAACTACATTTCAAAGCCACGGCGCAGCAACAGAATGTTTCCCCTGTGAGAACCTGTGATCTCCAACCATGTCACAAGGTTTGACCAATTGAGGCAAGAGACTAACTATGACCGTAGCAGGAGACAATAGTAATGACTAGTCAGACCTCCAAAACAGGAACATTAATCATTGTTGGTCGACTTTCAGGAACACTTTACACATGGTACTTTCTATAGATTTTTGTCATTCTTTGTAAATCAGTCACTCAATGTAAAACTATTTGACTCAAGTACCCATGGTGGAGAAAAGGATGTAAACATATTCTGAGTCATGCTTTTGGGAAAGACCGTCAAAGTGCATTAGAAAAAGTTTTTTTTTAAATGGACTCTCCTGTCTTAAACCTGTACACCAGAATAAAATTAGACAAGGACAGTGATACACAGTGAACGTTAAGGACATCTGCATGTGAGAATATCCTATAAATTGTGAATGATGACCCATGTCGACATGCTGTATGTTTTGAAATACTGCAAATAACTACTCAGAGAGCTGTTAAGCACTGGGTGTGGACATCACAGTTTAAAATTAACTGACATAGCTAAGCTAACTTCTAAATATTAGACCATGCTAACTCGCTTATTGCGATGACAGCTTTGAATCTGACTGAACTAAGTCTTCAAAAACAAGAGCATGAAATGCAATTCTTGTCAGTGAATAGGACCTAGTCACACAGTGAAAGCACTGTTGTGCCTAGATAAGCCTGAGTGTTGTTGATAAGCGAGGTGGAGATTCCTCTGAAGTTTCATTTATCCCTTACTGCCTCCTAGACCCGCACTCACTCACCTACTCTACTTAATCCTATGGAGACACTGGCTTTGTGCCAGTATCCACACTAACACACAGGCTAGCATTAGAATGCATGGCAAATACATTGGTTCATTCTAAGTAGTGTTCTAGTGTGGGTATGGGAACAGTCATGGGTCTCATACATAGTGTGGATACTGGGAACAGTCATGGGGCTTATACATAGTGTGGATACTTGGAACAGTCATGGGGCTTATACATAGTGTGGATACTGGGAACAGTCATGGGCCTTATACATAGTGTGGATACTGGGAACAGTCATGGGCCTCATACATAGTGTGGATACTGGGAACAATCATGGGCCTTATACATAGTGTGGATACTGGGAACAGTCATGGGGCTTATACATAGTGTGGATACTTGGAACAGTCATGGGGCTTATACATAGTGTGGATACTGGGAACAGTCATGGGCCTCATACATAGTGTAGATACTGGGACATAGTCATAGGCTTATTCAGGAGCATTCAATGTTACAGAATGTTGTAGAAAATGTATTGTGTAGAACATACATGCCCCTCTCAACTAGAATAAAGAGCTATGTTTCTGCTATGTTTTTTACAAGTTGCAGCCCACAGAATAAGCCACTCCAGGTCTGCATATCACCCTGCAAAGAGGCCCAGAGTCTAGTGTGTCGTGGTCTTTCAGTTCATATCGGCTATCCTCCCTATTCACTACAATATTTGGAGGCTCTGGAACGATGAGATAAAGTGATAAACGAGGTTATACTGTAAGCCTTTCCCAGTCAATCCCACTATGACATAGTGTTGCTGTCTCTATCTCCCATTAAATGACTTGTCAGTGTGCTACAGTATGTGTTACAGTGTGTTAAATGAGTTTTGGGCTGGTTCCAGTGGACGAGAGCGGCATCAAATGATAAAGCTGTTCAGTGGACAGGATACCACTCCTGTCCTGCATTCAAGTCACAGCTGTGGCTCTGTGTGTAACAGTTGGCAGCCACTTCTGCTGCCGAAGCCTTCGGAATAGGCACTTAACTCTCATCAGTGATTTACTCACAAGCTGTGGTCAAGCCTAGCCTGGTTAAACTGGACTGAACGCTCACGTCAGTCTGCTTCAACCAGGCTAGATCAAGCCTCGATAGGGTGAAGTATTTAACAATGAAAGAATGTGGCTTATGGTCAAGTGTATAACGTTTTGTTGGGTTGATTCACACTGTTTTGTCTAGGCCTTTGGTCAGTCAAGTCCCTCAGTTGTAAGAAACAGTAGTCGAAGTGTATACGTTGTCACAGAGTTGGTGACAACCAATATCCAACACCTTCAAGTTAAATGTTACTTATTCAATGAAACAGTGTCTTATGTCCATATCAATAGAATAGATCTCTATTGTTAATATTGTTTATAGGTTTGACCAATAACATAGTTAAAGTGCGTCATAACACTGTGGTATGTATTTTATTGAGGAACCATTGTGCAAAGGCCTATTAACTTGGTTCCCATCTTTCAGAGGTCAATCTCTCTGCAGCAACAAAGTATCGGCTAAATTTACCCCGTGTTTGGTCTTTCTAGTCGCCGATCCTTTTAAGATAAAGGACAGAGAGGAAAGACTGTGTTTTTATCCAAATGTGACTCACAGTTATCGGATTGGCTTGAATTCTTCCAGTAAAATGTTGTGTAACTAGGAATTCCCAAATTTTGCCATCACAATGGATAAACAATGGCTTTATTCCATGCAGATTTCCTCAGCCCTCCCCAAAAACAAATCATTCAGTGGGCTACATGTGAATCATCTCTCAACTGAAACAGAGTATAGTGTAGCACGATAGCATTCTAAGATAGCTAGTCCTGACCGTTTATTTATATTTTTTATGTAGCCTTTATTTAACTAGGCAAGTCAGTTAGCCAGAACTGTCAGTAAGAGTGTCCATGATTGAGTCTATGAATGAAGAGATTGAGATAAAACTGTCCAGTTTGAGTGTTTGTTGCAGCTCGTTCCAGTTGCTAGCGGCAGCGAACTGAAAAGAGGAGCTACCCAGGGATGTGTGTGCTTTGGAGACCTTTAACAGAATGTGACTGGCAGGATGGGTGTTGTATGTGGAGGATGAGGGCTGCAGTAGATGTCTCATAGGGGGTGAGTGAGTTACAGTACTTGTGAATCAGTCCTCAACTGAAACAGAGTATAGTGTAGCATGATGGCATTCTAAGCCTGACCCAAATCACACACTTAGAGTACTTGTGAATCAGCCCCCAACTGAAACAGTAAACTGAGTAGAGGATAGGATAGCACGATAGCATTCCACGCTAGCTAGCCATGCTGTTTGGCTTCAACTTGAGGTCTCTCCCCCTCTCGCATTTTCTGAGCTCTAGCACTGTGGGAAAGGGACCAGAGAGACTTAAATATAGCTTGTTTGACAGACTGCTTTCCACCACCCCGCTGACCACAGCCGGTAACCTCTAGCCAGTCTTAATTCCATCCTTAAGGACGCAGAGCCGTAGACCCCCCACCCCCCTCCTCTTCCTTCCCTTCTCAGTGTCCTTTGGGACAAAGTGTGGTTAATTTAAACAGCTAGAGGAAGGGGCACATAGGAAGTGGGCCAGTTTGGTGAGAACTAGCTCTGCAAAATACTGCACTTCTGGGTTCTCCCTAAGCTTGCATGACCGCATACATAACCCCCCCCACACACACACACACACACACACACACACACACACACACACACACACACACACACACACACACACACACACACACACACACACACACACACACACACACACACACACACACACACACACACACACACACACAATAGTTGTGGTGTCTTAAATCTTTCCAAATGTCTCATCTTTAAGACTAATTGGCTAATAATACTGTCTTTGACAACTGCATTTAAACACCTTTCTGGTTTTGGTAGTAAAAGGTTTAAAACAATAACTGATAAAGTGTACTGATGCCAAACACAATGTATTAAGGTGGTTTCCGTAGGTGGTGGTAATTTTTTTAGACCTCAAGAGATGTGTAGGAGGCTCATTTTTTTCAATTTGTTTATTCATTTTCACTCAGCCAAGTGAAACGCACCACAAAGGCTTTTCACATTAGACCAAAAATAATTTTTCAAAGACAGTGGACATGCATTGGCCAGTGCCAAACCACACACATGAGAACTTCCAACTCTTGTTTAGCCTGTTTGTTTTTAAACACAATTTAGCTTTTTAGTTTTACTCACACCTTTCAACAGTGTGCCAGTAGACAAATTCATTTTCCAAACATCTCTACACACATGGTTAACATTTTTTGTGTTTGAGCATTTAACTCATTTTTTTGAGAATATCACATTTCAAATGCCTGTGAGCATCCACTGACTCTAGCCCAGCACAATTATCTAGACTGTTCCCACACAACTACACTACAGCATTCCTCTTCAACTAGTGTTTGACCATAACATAGCTGCATACTTTTCTGAGATAAAACCCCATAGCGACTCGTTTATGGTTAATCTACCGCAATAAGGAAGTTAATGGATATAAATAGCCAATGTGGGACTGAGTACAAAGGGGCTTTGACTGTGTGTGCCAGGGTCAGTGCCCACCCAGCTCTGCGAGTGCTGCCAACTGACCATTGTGGCATGGCAGGAAAAGGACTCCATGCTGCCTTTTGCATGGCATGCTGCCCCGGGGCACAAATTAGAGCAAAAAATCTGCTCTTTTGTTTTTCAGATGCCCTTTTAACTCCCAACTTCTCAACAGAAATCCCACATGTATAAATAGGCTACAGTATATCTCTTCGGTTATAGTGGGAAAGGGCTAGACGGGGCTAGCGTTTAATACAGAACTGCTCAAAGTATGGCTTAAACTGTGGCCTAGCTAACCTCCTAAAACAAGAATTGGCATCCTATATTTTACCACAACTTGAGCAAAACCACTGTATCTAGAGAGGCATGGCTGCTGTGTAGTATCTGTATTTGCATTTGTATTTATTATGGATCCCCATTAGTTCCTACCAAGGCAGCAGCTATTCTTCCCGGGGTCCAGCTAAATCAACTGCCTTATACAATTTTAAAAACATTACAATACAGTCACAACATATTTCACCACAGACTACTCCACTACCACATCTCTTCAAATACAAAATCCATGTGTACATGTGTGTATAGTGTGGGCTTCCGAGTGGCGCAGCTGTCTAAGACACTGCATCTCAGTGATAGAGGGATCAAGACAGACCCTGGTTCGACAACCAGCCTTGATTGGGAACCCCATAAGCTGGCGCACAATTGGCCCATTGTTGTCTGGGTTTGGCCGGGGTAGGCCATCATTGTAAATAATAATTTGTTCTTAACTGACTTGCCTAGTTAAATAAAACATGTAATTGTGTGGATGCCAGTTTTTGTTGTTTCGCAGTTTCCCCTGTTCCATAAGGTGTATTACTCTCTGTTTTTTAAAATCTAATTTTACTGCTTACATCAGTTACTTGATGTGGAATATAATATTTGTTAGTGCTGTTAGAGTCGCACTTTATTATGGACATACTTCTCCCCAATATGTTTTGACCATGACAGTTTACAATCCAGGGTTACTTGCTCAATCTCCACATTATTTATTACAAGATTTAGTTGAGGTTTAGTGAATGATTTGTCCCAAATACAACGTATTTAGTTTTAGAAATATTGAGGACCAATTTATTCCTTGCCACCCATTCTAATATAATAATAATATAATAATATATGCCATTTAGCAGACGCTTTTATCCAAAGCGACTTACAGTCATGTGTGCATACATTCTACGTATGGGTGGTCCCAGGAATCGAACCCACTACCCTGGCGTTACAAGCGCCATGCTCTACCAACTGAGCTACAGAAGGACATCACTGAGCTACAGAAGGACATCTGAAACAAACTGCAGCTCTTTGTTAAGTGTTGCAGTCGGTGTAGTAGCTGACGTGTATAGTGTTGAGTCCTCCGCATACATAGACACAATGGCTTTACGCAAAGCCAATGGCATGTCGTTTTCATAAAGATTGAAAAGAGTAAGGGGCCTAGATTGCTGCCCTGTGGAATTCCTAATTCGACCTGGATTATGTTGGAGAGGCTTCCATTAAAGAACACCCTCTGTGTTCTGTTAGACAGGTAACTCTATCTACAATATAGCAGGGGGTGTAAAGCCATAACACATGTTTTTCCAGCAGCAGACTATGATCGATAATGTCAAAAGCCGCACTGAAGTCTAACAAAATAAGATTATGGGGGCTGTTATCATCAATTTCTCTCAGCCAATCATCAGTCATTTGTGTAAGTGCTGTGCTTGTTGAATGTCCTTCCCTATAAGAGTGCTGAAAGTCTGTTGTCAATTTGTTTACTGTAAAATAGCATTGTATCTGGTCAAACACCAGGCTGATTGGTCTGCTATTTGAGCCAGTAAAGGGGGCATTAATATTCTTAGGTGGTGGAATTAATTTTGCTTCTCTCCAGGCTTAAATTAGTAGGCTTAAATTGAAAATATGTCAAATAGGAGTGGCAATATTGTCCGCTGTTATCCTAATTTTCCATCCAAGATGTCAGACCCCAGTGGCTTGTCAGACAATAATAATTGCTTCACCTCTTCCATACTCCCTTCACATAACTCAAAATTACAATGCTTGTCTTTCATAATTTGGTCAGATATACTTGGATGTGTAGTGTCAGTGTTTGTTGCTGGCATGTCATGCCTAAGTTTGCTAATGAATGATCATTAAAGTAGTTGGCAATATCAGTCAATTTTGTGATGAATGAGCCATATGATTCAAAGTTTGCATTTTTCCCCAAAATGTCATTGAAGGTGCTCCAAAGCTTTACTATCATTCTTTATGTCATTTATCTTTGTTACATAGTGTAGTTTATTTTGATTTAGTTTAGTCACATGACTTCTCAATTTGCAATATGTTTGCCAATCGGTTGTGCAGCCAGACTTATTTACCATTCCTCATCACTCTCAACCATACACTTTTTTAATTCCTCACCAATCCACAGGGATTTAACCGTTTTTTATAGTCATGTTCTTAATGGGTGCATGCTTATCAGTAACTGGAATAAGGAATTGAATAAATGTGTCTAGTGCAGCTTCTTTTTGCTCCTCATTACACACCACGGACCGACAAATATTATTTACATCAACATAGGAATCACCACAAAACTTATTGTATGACCTCTTATACATTATATTAGACCCAGCCTCTGGAGCTTTGGTTTTCCTAGATATGGCTACTATATTGTGATCACTACATCCGATGGATCTGGATATTGCTTTCAAGCATATTTCTGCAGCCTTAGTAAAGATGTGATCAATACGTGTTGATGATTTTATTCCTGTGCTGTTTGTAACTACCCTGGTGGGTTGATTGACAACCTGAACCAGGTTGCAGGCACTGGTTACAGTTTGAAACTATTTTTTTTTTGATTGGGCAGCTTGATGAAAGCCTGTCAATATTTAAATCACCCAGAAAATATACCTCTCTGTTGATATCAAATACATATACTGACTGTTATCACTTGGTCTATAGCAGCTTCCCACCAGAATGGTCTTTAGGTGAGGCAGATGAACCTGTAGTCATATTACTTCAACAGTATTTAACATGAGATCCTCTCTAATCTTTACAGGAATGTGGTTCTGAATATAAAACAGCTACACCTCCACCACTGGCATTTCTGTATTTTCTGTAAATGTTATAACCATGTATTGCTACCACTGTATCATCTAAGGTATTATCTAAATGGGTTTCAGAGATAGTCAGAATATGAATGTCATCTGTTACTAGAACATTATCTGTGTTTAGGCCCTGGCTGACACATATAATCTATGAGTTGACATACATACCATTGGCATGAAGGCCTGATTGTCTGTGATGGCTTTTCTAACTGCCAGTGATGTCACTGTGCTTTGTGCAATTAATAGAAGGCGTCGAACTGTCGTGGCTCTGAACAGACAAGGGGAGGGGAAACCAATGCGGATATGGATTCAGCCCATAGGGGTAGTGCCTTTAACTCGGAGGGATTACCCCTGTCAATCAGAGGATATTACTGTATCACCACAGAATTACTTAATGTAATAATAACTTGTATTTCGCATCATTGTCAGTTTAATGTGAAACTGCAGGGGATTAGTTTGGCAGTGTGCCAGCTGTCAAGTAGTAGATCAAGTCTGAGATAAACAACATCAACATGTCATGATTTGTTTACTCTTCTGGGCCAATCAGAGGAGTGACGAGGAGTGACAAGCTATCCCATTGCATAGCAACAAGCTCTTTGGCAAAATAGGGATTTTGAATGATCAGTTAAATCTAATGGAAACCTAGAGATACTACTTGACCAAAACCGCTGTACAGATGTTTTCAGGGGTAAAAAACAACATTGGCCTTGTGCTGGAAGGGTGCCCATTTAGATGGATTCAAATAACTACTACTACTACTACTGACTATCTATTTGAACACACCCACCACACACACACGTAAATTCAAACACACACTGAGAATACTATTTTGGTTCATCTGGGAAATAGAGCCATATCCAATTCTCCACTATTCTTCACCATTTTATCCCTCCACCTTACCAAGGCACGTACAGATGTACAATAGCTATAACACACTAAGGAAACTGACACTTCAGAGAAACCTTGGGAGTGATTGTCCTCTGCACAGTCTCCACTTCAGATGGGTACTTTTCCCTTTTCATGATGGCTGACAGCCATTGAGAATTGGCACAATGCCTGCTACAACAGTGGATTGTGAGACCTGGTAGCCACAGCACTGACCAATCGATATTTTCACAGTACACACATTGTAGGACACTATAACACTATGCCGTCCTCCCACATACTGCACTGTAAATCTACTTTGTTGCTCCCTGGGGCTGTGTTCTGTGAGCATGGTTGGTGTCAATGCCATTGCTAGTCGGTCAATTCAGGAAGTTAATTGAAATTCATTTTTTCCATGAAGGAAAATTATAATTTTTGTTGACTAAATGAATTTGATTACAATTGACCTCCGCACTGTCTGTGAGTGACCCCTTGCCTCAATCTAACATTCTATTTGACATCTTATTTCCTTGTTGTTACTATATAGTTTTCCAAACATAGGAAAGGCATCTAATATCAGCCTTTATTTTACACCCCAGCCTATTAGAACCTGACTGTTCTCTGTTACATGACAACTTCTGTTGTTGTGATCCCCCAGGATGCTTTGCATCATTGTTGTCTATGAGGCTCAGGCAGACAACAGAATAGTATTAATCCATCTAACATATTTATAGCCACAACGATATCCGTTCACCATGTGTTTCACACAAATTCTAGTCTAACCTTTAGTGTAATTCACATTTGAATCCAAATGATACACCACAGAGATCATTAGTAATGCTAAACTCTCCACATACAGCACAGTGCAATGTGAATATTGGTATTACACAGCCAAATGAGCATTTCACCAAAACCGTTCAAGCTATTTTTTAGTCTATACTTTCCAGCAAGAGATTAAATTGGCCTCTACAATCAGACGTTCATAACCACAAATTCATATTTAGTTAGAAATGCTGTATAAATGAACATATTTTCTGTGTGTTGTATGTTTGGGAGTATTTTGATGACATGATAAGCTGAACAACTAAACAAAGCAATGCCAAACAATACTTTTTTTTTTAAAGGGCCAAAGTACACTCATGACACACTGCAGGGACTGGATTCCTTAAAGCAGTACCATGCTGCATACGTTTTCTGTGAAACATAATGAATCTTTCAGTCTAGTGCCCTTATGGCACGGACCAATGACTATATTGTTTGACCCTCTCGACAAAATATCACCTATCTATTGCGTTATGAATAACCAGATAGACACAGACATATGTGCTTCTCCTAATAACTCCAGTAGAAACTTCAGTATTAGTTATGATATATAGGTAGCTGCCAAAACAATGGAAACTTTTGAGTAAATGAGGGATAGATACAAAGTATATTGAAAGCAGGTGCTTCCACACAGGTGTGGTTCTTGAGTTAATTAAGCAATAACATACCATAATGCTTAGGGTCATGTATAAAAATGCTGGGCAGACTATTACTTTGGCTACCATGGCTAAGCCCCCCGCAGGATGACAATGCCCCCATCCACAGGGCACGAGTGGTCACTGAATGGTTTTATGAGCATGAAAACCATATGCCGATGTCCCAGTTAAAAGATCTCAGCCCAATTGAACACTTATGGGAGATTCTAGAGTGGCGGCTCTGAGACAGCACTTTCCACCACCATCAACAACAAAACACCAAATTATGGAATTTATTGTGGAACAATGGTGTCGCGTCCCTCCAATAGAATTCCAGACAGCTGTTCTAGCTTGTTTTGGCACCACCGCCGTATTAACACCAAGTTGGTGTTTCCGTTATTTTGGCAGTTACTTGTAGCTAACTATCCATAGTGTGTGTGCGGTCTGTGCACTCAACGTGAAATTGAAAAGGGTAATTTGACCGTTTTGCTGTAATAGACACACTTTTTAAAAGAGTGTGTTAAAGTTTAAAATAAAATGTATTTTTAATTAAAAATATAATATTGTCATGTTTTTCAGTCTGTATGTCATCATTGGCTTGGCTGTCCAATTGAAGAAGCCTACACGAGTCAACAATAATGCAACAGCTGAACGCAATGACAACTGTACGAGAAATGCTCTGACTAATTAACTAACGTTCTGGAGCAAATGTGCCCTCGGTCTCATGACAGCATTTTTGGGATTATCACAGGCAAGTCCCAAAGAGAGAGCTGCCAAGAAGACTCAAAGAACAGATACCGTTTTCAGAAAATTGAATGCACTGTACATGTTAGATAAATGAAAGTAGCCTCGCAATTTATCAGACCATTTACAAAAATCACACGCTTTCACGGTGACTATTGACATTGTTCATAAAGACAAGTAATAACATACACAGTACACGTATCCAAAACGCTCTGTTGTCAAAACACTGTTAGATTGTAACACTGTAACTAACATTAGCTTTATGCATTGTGAACCCCATTGCATTGTTTTGACAGCAGGGTGTGTGGGTGTATTGAGCCAGACACAAAACGAAATGTTAATTTTGTTAACTCATGTGCCACACCTTACATTTTACCATTTGTACTTACTAATATCTAAACTATACATACCTTCATTGTGAGATCCCAAGTCTTCAAATTATGATTATACACACTGCGACGCAGGATGATCAAATAATCGTTTGGTTTAATGTCAGTGATCCACGCCAACTTCCCCCCCGTCAGCTGGTAAATCAAGCCGTCTAGCCAGTCAGACATACAATAACGGTCTCCCCCATCCAATCAGATTATTGCAGTAACAAAACTTGCCACCAATGGGAGGGTCCTTGGCGGAATGATGATCTCGGATACCGTGGCGCATCCTGGTGGTCTATCCAGGAACTTTCACTTTCTAATCAATTACCGGTACATGGTTATTATTCATCCAATGTAAGACGGCTGTCTTTTTGATATTTAAAATGTATTGACAAAAGATAATCATCACCATAAGCATGCATTTCACGTAAGAAAATTATAGGCCTATATTTATTTCAGTCAAATAAAAAATTGCCGACAGCTGAAGTCGGAAGTTTACATACACTTAGGTTGGAGTCATTAAAACTCGTTTTTCAGCCACCACACATTTCTAGTTAAAAACAAACTATAGATTTGGCAAGTCGGTTAGGATATCTACCTTGTGCATGACACAAGTAATTTTTCCAACAATTGTTTACAGACAGATTATTTAACTTATAAATTCCCTGTATGACAATTCCAGTGGGTCAGAAGTTTACATACACTAAGTTGACTGTGCATTTAAACAGTTTGGAAAATATTAAAAAATGTCATGGCTTTAGAAGCTTCTGATATGCTAATTGACATAATTTGAGTCAATTGGAGGTGTGCCTGTGGATGTATGTCAAGGCCTACCTTCAAACTCAATGCCTCTTTGCTTGACATGGGAAAATCAAAAGAAATCAGCCAAAACCTCAGAGAGAAAAATTGTAGACCTCCAAAAGTCTAGTTCATCCTTGGGAGCTATTTCCAAAAGTCTGAAGGTACCACGTTCATCTGTACAAACAATAGTATGCAAGTATAAACACCATGGGACCATGCAGCCGTCATACTGCCCAGGAAGGAGATGCATTCTGTCTCCTAGAGATGAACGTAATTTGGTGTGAAGATGCTGGAGGAAACAGGTACAGAAATATCTATATCCACACTAAAACAAGTCCTATATCGACATAACCTGAAAGGCCACTCAGCAAGGAAGAAGCCACTGCTCCAAAACCGCCATAAAAAAAGTCAGACTACGGTTTGCAACTGCACATGGGGACAAAGATCATACTTTTTGGAGAAATGTCCTCTGGTCTTATGAAACAAAATAGAACTGTTTGGCCATAATGACCATTGTTATGTTTGGAGGAAAAAGGTGGAGGCTTGCAAGCTGAGGAACACCATCCCAACTGTGAAGCACGGGGTGGCAGCATCATGTTGTGGGGCTGCTTTACTGCAGGAGGGACTGGTGCACGTCACAAAATAGATAGCATCATGAAGGAGGAAAATTATGTGGATATATTGAGCAACATCTCAAGACATCAGTCAGGAAGTTAAAGCTTGGTCGCAAATGGGTTTTTCAAATGGACAATGACCCCAAGCATACTTCCAAAGTTGTGGCAAAATGGCTTAAGGACAACAAAGTCAACGTATTGGAGTGACCATCACAAAGCCCTGACCTCAATCCCATAGAAAATGTGTGGACAGAATTGAAAAAGCGTGTGCGAGCAAGGAGGCCCTACAAACCTGATTCAGTTTCACCAGCTCTGTCAGGAGGAATGGGCCAAAATGTACCCAACTTATTGTGGGACGCTTGTGGAAGGCTACCCGAAACGTTTGACCCAAGTTAAACAATTTAAAGGCAATGCTACAAAATACTAATTGAGTGTATGTAAACTTCTGACCCACTGAGAATGTGATGAAAGAAATAAAAGCTGAAATAAATCATTCTCTCAACTATTATTCTGACATTTCACATTCTTTAAATAAAGTGGTGATCCTAACTGACTTAAAATAGGGAATTCTTACTAGGATTAAATGTCAGGAATTGTGAAAAACTGAGTTTAAATGTATTTGGCTAAGGTGTATGTAAACTTCCGACTTCAACTGTACATATAATTGTTATTTAACTAGGCAAGTCAGTTAGGAACAAATTCTTATTTTAAATGACGGCCTACCCCAGCCAAACCAGGATGATGCTGGGCCACTCGGGAGCAAGTAGGCCTTAACTGTATATTTAAAGATGGAATGCTTAGTTCCTACTTTCATTTTTGGACCTATAAAATAATGATATATATATACATTAATTTTTGAAGAATATAACTTATAAATGCCTCATGAGCTTTGTTCAACAGTCACACTCCATGAGAACCCAAAATAGAAGCTTAGTTTACTCCCAATAATTGTAAACAATGTAAATGCAAACAAACACTGAATAGCCCAAAAAAAATGGTTAAAACTATCATTTTAATATCATGCATGGTTTGACCTTGCATCCATATCTCTGTCCATGAATTTGAGCGTGGTTATAGTGCCCATCCCTCAGCTCTTTACCAAAACACAGGTGGGGTGACCTGGATTCTAGCTTTAAGAAGGCTACTCTATTGCAAAGTCATTTTATTGTTGTTCTTCATCCACTTCAGCCAACCGTTTCTCCAGGAGTGAAGTGCTAACTCTGTGCATCATTAGAAACTGTCCATTCAGATGGAAGACTGGGATGTCGTATTTGTATCTGTCCCACCAAATTTTGTTCTCCGGCAGTGTGATATCTACCTGCAGAAAAATATACTGTAAATAACAGAAATAAGAGAAGACATTCATTAGTAAATTGACCTTTTCATAATACACTGTGTATACCAAACATTAGACACATCTTCCGAATATGGAGTTGCACCGCCCCCTTTTTGCCCTCAGAACAGCCTCAATTCGTCGGGGCCTGGACTCTCCAATGTGTCCAGCGTTCCACAGAGAAGCTGGCACATGGTAACTACTATGCTTCCCACAGTTGCGTCAAGTTGGCTGGATGTCCTTTGGGTGGTGGACCATTCTCGCTATACACAGGAAACTGTTGAGCGTAAAAAGCCCAGCAGTGTTGCCGTTCTTGACACAAACCAGGGCACATGGTACATACTACCATACCCCGTTCAAAGGAACTTCAATCTTTTGTCTTGCCCATTCACACATACACAATCCATGTCTCAAAGCGTACAAATCCTTCTTTAACCTGTCTACTGCCTTTCATGTACACTGATTTAAGTGGATTTAACAAGTGACATCAATAAGGGATCATTGCTTTCACCTGGAATAACCTGGTCAGTCTATGTCATGGAAAGAGCAGGTGTTCTTAATGTTTTGTACACTCAGTGCATTCGGAAAGTATTCAGACCACTTTACTTTTTACACATTTTGGTACGTTACAGCCTTACTCTAAAATTGATTAAATTGTTTTCTTTCCTTTTCAATCTACACACAATACCCCATAATGACAAAGCAAAAAAAGGTATTTTGAAATGTTTGAAAATGTTTGTTTTTTTTAATTCCCAAAATATCACATTTAAATAGGTATTCAGACCCTATACTCAGTACTTTGTTGAAGTACCTTTGGCAGCAATTACAGCATCGAGTCTTCTTGGGTATGACGCTACAAGCTTGGCACACCTGTATTTGGGGAGTTTCTCCCATTCTTCTCTGCAGATCCTCTCAAGCTCTGTCAGGTTGGATTGGGAGCATCGCTGCACAGCTATTTTCAGGTCTCTCCAGAGAAGTTCGATCGGGTTCAAGTCCGGGCTCTGGCTGGGCCACTCAAGGACATTCAGATACTTGTCCCAAAGCCACTCCTGCATTGTCTTGGCTGTTTGCTTAGGGTCATTGCCCTGTTGGAAGGTGAACCTTCACCCCAGTCTGAGGTCCTTAGCGCTCTGGAGCAGGTTTTCATCAAGGATCTCTCTGTACTTTGATCCATTTATCTTTCCCTCGATCCTGACTAATGTCCCAGTTCCTTGCTGCTGAAAAACATCCCTCACCATAGGGATGGTGCCAGGTTTCCTCCAGACGTTCCGCTTGGCATTTAGGCCAAAGAGTTCAATCTTGGTTTCATCAGACCCGATAATCTTGTTTCTTATGGTCTGGGAGTCCTTCTTCAGATGACCTTTGGCAAACTCCAAGCAGGCTGTCATGTGCCTTTTACTGAGGCGTGGCTTCCGTCTGGCCACTCTACCATAAAGGCCTGAATGGTGGAGTGCTGCAGAGATGGTTGTCCTTCTGTAAGGTTCTCACATTTCCACAGAGGAACTCTTGAGTTCTGTCAAAGTGACCATTGGGTTCTTGGTCACCTCCCTGACCAAGGCCCTTCTCCCCCGATTGATTGGTTGGGCAGGGCAGCCAGCTCTAGGAAGAGTCTTGGTGGTTCCAAACTTCTTCCATTTAAGAATGATGTCGGCCACTGTGTTCTTGGGGACCTTCAATGCTGCAGCAATGTGCCTCGACACAATCCTGTCTCGACTCTCTAAGGACAATTCCCTCGACCTCATAGCTTGGTTTTTGCATTGACATGCACTGTCAACTGTGGGACCTTATATAGACAGGTGTATGCCTTTCGAAATCATGTCCAATCAATTTAATTTACCACAGGTGGAATCCAACCAAGTTGTAGAAACATCTCAAGGATGATCAATGGAAACAGGATGCACCTGAGCTTAATTTCAAGTCTCATAGCAAAGGATTTGAATACTTATGGATATGTACTTTGTCATTATGGGGTATTGTGTATAGATTGATGAGGGGGGAAAAACAATTTAATCCATTTTTGAAACAGGCTGTAATGTAATAAAATGTGGAAAAAGTCAAGGTGCCATTTAGCAGACACTTATCCAATTGTTCAGCAAACATTTAAGGTGCATTTTTCTGAGAAACATAACCTCACCCTGTGTTTGTATGGTTCAAGGACTTCTTTTGCTTCATCACACAATGGGCATGGATCCTGGAAAATTGTTAAATACATATATCAGTAGTGCTAACTAATGCATTCGTCACTTTGCCTATAAAAAGCACACAGAAAAATGTGTCAAGCAAAACCACTAATATGAACATTATTAATTAAAAATATGAATATTATCTGATTTAATTTACATTACTCGACAATTCACATTACCTTGGTAAAAAGCGTTAAAGTAGGTAAGTACTTTTGGGAGAAGAGTCTTCTAAGCAGATGAGCAGAACTCTTTGTCCTGTGGAGAGTCCTCGGCAAGACCAAATGCATTGTCTGTCTGCAAAGTAGACAATTACTGCATCAGACATGTAGGCTTGGCACTACTTTATATGCTCTCTGTTACCTGGAGTTGCATGACAAATGGTCCAGGTACACAAGTACAATGCCCACTACAGTAAATGGTGACCCCAACGTGATAGAGCATGGCGCTTGTAACGCCAGGGTAGTGGGTTCGATCCCCGGGACCACCCATACGTAGAATGTATGCACACATGACTGTAAGTCGCTTTGGATAAAAGCGTCTGCTAAATGGCATATATTATTATTATTATTATATATCATTAGGAAATTGTGGATTATTTTGATAACTTTGGAAGTTCGGTAAACGGCGATTGGATACTTAGGAGTATTCTTGATTACTCGGAATGTCCGGTTCAGGTGGTATCCTTCATATTTGCATCCGTGGGTCCGTAGGAAGTTTAGATGATTTATTCCATTAGATTCCCTGATATATAATGAATACACATCCTATGTAATGAATAAGGTGCCAGCTACAGACCTTTTTAAGTTGAGGGAATCTCGTATTCTTGAGTTAGCTCAAATGCGGATCAAGAAAAATAATAATGGTCTTAACATTAATTAGACAAGTGATGAAATACTTGTCTTAGGCTGCTAATGAAAGGTCTCTTTGACCGGAATGTTACATGTTTATTAATGTTCTCTCTGCACTGTGTGCTGGAGCACCCATTCTAGTTTTCACTTTTCCCAACCTGTGACCTGTGCGTCTTTTTTTTCTACTCACTTATTTCTGAGTGAAAGTGTGTTGTCTGTCCAGAGCTGAAGGTTGGTGAGCTGCATCTTAACCTGATGGAAGAAAATTAGCTATGGTCCAGCATTGAATGCCTTGTAATGCTTGTTAATGCTTTATAACTTAAGCTTGATGTCTTGTATGTAATCCCTTCATTTTCCAAAGTAATTAAATACACTTGTATTTAGGATTCCATTCTCAGACATTTATTGATTGCTTATTAGTGTAACTCAAATATATTGTTCTTCCATATTGCTAAATCATCTTTATGGAGTCAGATAAACATTTTAATTGGCTAATTGCTTAGTCTTATTACTAGTCACATGTGAGGTATTTATACTATCATATATACTGTATATACACATGTCAAAAATATTAGGGCTACAGACATTCAGATAATTCTTGTATTTCAAAAGCATATCGATTGCTATAATGACCTCTCTTTGCATTGTGAAGGGTGACCAGAGTATTAAGGCAGCTATATTTCCTCTCAAATTTCTCCACATAAAACACTGGGTAAATCTGTCAGAAATCAACTAATTTTTAAAAACTGTAGCGCCGATTGCGTAGGATGTCGCTCTCCTGTTTGGCTGCAAAGTGTATTTTTAGCGTAGACCCGTGCCTTGAGGTAGTAAATAAACCTACCGCTGTATCTATGTTTATGTTTCTCTATGAAATGTTTTTATCCAGTATAAAAATGTACGCACGTCAAAAGCCTGGCAGTATTTGAGTTATTTGTGTAAAAGAGTAGAGTTATGAAATATCTCACCTATGAGAGGACAACCAGGCGTGACAAAGAGGAAAAAGGAACGCAAATGTAGGTGATACCTATTGGTTGACTGTGATTTTACTTCCTGTTCAAGGGAGTGCCACTATTGGACAATTTTCTGTCCATCAAATAAAGTTAAACCTACACGCGGCATTATTGTGGAAACGTGTACAATCAGCGGTTACAAAGTATCCATTCATAAAATGACAAATGACAGTCAGATAGATGGGTGCCCATTTGTTAAATAGTAGCAAGTGTTTAGCCTTTTGTATATGACAAAACTTAATTTGCAGTGCATTTCTTTTCCAATCAATATTGATAATGGACATAATTTGGAAATGGGTATTACTTGCATTATATAGTATTAACAAATAATACTATTTTACAGTGATGACCTATATCCTAGATATTCATATGGTATGTAAACCCCCTCAAAACAATCCTGGTATTGAAAATATGTCAGCTGAAGGCTCACTGTCTGCACTGAAATATATAATAATAATAACAAAGACCTTTTGAATGTTGACAACTAAGCGAAGTCAAGCCCCATCATTTGACACTCACACAAACACGCTTTTACCTTACTACACATGTACTACATTTAGTAAAAATGTCAAAGAGTCAGTAGCTTAATAACACCTCATTTATTTATTTATATTTTTTATTTCACTTTATTTAACAAGGTAGGCTAGTTGAGAACAAGTTCTCATTTGCAACTGCGACCTGGCCAAGATAAAGCATAGCATAATGTAAGTTATTATGTAACCAGACCAGTCTTTATGCAGTTATTTTGGGATTGGATGATCAAGGTGTGCCACACTGAATCCAACCTCAGCGTAAATACAACAATCTGAAACAAATAACCAATGATTTGGTGCGGCTAATCCACTAGTATGGAAAACCTGACTCTAGGCAACAGTGACCAGTCAGGTTGGGTTTTCGAGACTACTAATGCACAGCATGGAGTTTGTTTGGCTGCTGAGAGCATGCAGCCACTGCCAGTGTCATGGAGGACAAGACAGCGCGGCTCTCAAACTGTGTGAGCGAGGGATTTAGCTCTCCAAAGCCTGCTGCTTTTAAAGGAGTAGAGTAATATAACACAATGTATATTGATCTGATGAAACATTTTAAACCTTTCCACCTTCATCATCACCTGTATCCATTATGTTACTAGGACAACAGACTAGGACAGTTGTCATTTGATTGTGCCTTTACAGATTACACATGTAGCCATAGACTATTCATTCGTGCAATATGGAATAATTCTCATCAATGACTAATTTACACCCAGGTGTGCATGGACAGTCATTTCAAATGTTATGAACATGTATCGTGAGGCGAGAGGCAGACATATTTTTTTTTTTACTTAAAGTTGACATAATATATGTCCACAACTGCAGAACTTATGTCCGTCTTTTAGCAGTATGAGGTTTGGTTGTGTCTCCTGTAGGCCTCTTTGCCAAACATAATATTTAGGCTGCTAATGAATGTCTTAGGCTGCTAATGAATGTCTTAGGCTGCTAATGAATGTCTTAGGCTGCTAATGCATGTCTTAGGATGCTAATGCATGTCTTAGGCTGCTAATGAATGTC
Organism: Oncorhynchus gorbuscha; assembly: GCF_021184085.1. Lineage (NCBI taxonomy): Eukaryota > Metazoa > Chordata > Actinopteri > Salmoniformes > Salmonidae > Oncorhynchus > Oncorhynchus gorbuscha. The sequence goes on along the minus strand of NC_060183.1, from coordinate 75,270,248 downwards.
TTAGGCTGCTAATGCATGTCTTAGGATGCTAATGCATGTCTTAGGCTGCTAATGCATGTCTTAGGATGCTAATGCATGTCTTAGGCTGCTAATGAATGTCTTAGGCTGCTAATGAATGTCTTAGGCTGCTAATGCATGTCTTAGGCTGCTAATGAATGTCTTAGGCTGCTAATGCATGTCTTAGGATGCTAATGCATGTCTTAGGCTGCTAATGCATGTCTTAGGATGCTAATGCATGTCTTAGGCTGCTAATGCATGTCTTAGGCTGCTAATGAATGTCTTAGGCTGCTAATGCATGTCTTAGGCTGCTAATGAATGTCTTAGGCTGCTAATGCATGTCTTAGGATGCTAATGCATGTCTTAGGCTGCTAATGCATGTCTTAGGATGCTAATGCATGTCTTAGGCTGCTAATGAATGTCTTAGGCTGCTAATGAATGTCTTAGGCTGCTAATGCATGTCTTAGGATGCTAATGCATGTCTTAGGCTGCTAATGAATGTCTTAGGCTGCTAATGAATGTCTTAGGCTGCTAATGAATGTCTTAGGCTGCTAATGAATGTCTTAGGCTGCTAATGAATGTCTTAGGCTGCTAATGAATGTCTTAGGCTGCTAATGAATGTCTTAGGCTGCTAATGAATGTCTTAGGCTGCTAATGCATGTCTTAGGCTGCTAATGAAAGGTCTCTTTGACCGGAACATTACATGTTTATTAATGTTCTCTCTGCACTGTGTGCAGGAGCACCCATTCTAGTTTTCACTTTTCCCAACCTGACACTTCAGGTGTGCACATTTTTTATTTTGATTCTCTTATTTGAGAGTGAAAGTGTGTTGTCTATCCAGAGCTGAAGGTTTGAGAGCAGCTTCTTAACCAGATGGAAGAATAAGATGAGCTATGGTCCAGCAGAGAGAAAATGCCACTACACAGGATGTGAAAATTCAGTGCTGTCTATTCTGTAAGGCTCTGTGCTAAACTGTACTACCATCTATAGGATTTTAAAAGCAACAGCACATGAAACTCAATATCATGAATGCAAGATTATAAATGTGACATATTTTCAATTTATGTTTCATGGCAGGCTTTAAATCGGAAAGGACTCAATGCATTTCTCAAGGACATGAGGTAGCTTAACGGTTCAGGGTTCACACAAGTCCCTCTATATTTCACACTGTAGGTGGAAGACCTACACACATTCTTGGATGCCGTCTGACACTGGGCAAGCAACCTATACTGTGAGGATGCCTTCAAGGACCTAGTCATACACTTTGAGGAGATGGGCAACCACTCTGTCCTCTGCTCTCTCTTGTAGATCATAATTAGACAAATATAATATAGGAGCCTACTTGTTATGGGAGAACACTGGAAAAACATTGAAATAAAATTCTCTGAAGTATAGTGTCACAATTTATATTTCTCACATTCTCACAAATGCACATGGTTTGTAATGTTGATTTCAGTGTATCTGGTTGAAGATGTTGGTAATGGAGATAACTGTTCTCTGTCTTGTCCTCTCTGTCCATGTCACGTGGCATTAGAACTGCTTGAGGCCAATACAGCAGATTGTCATGTTGCCTCGTGAGCCACCCGTATCGGTTGACAGTGAAGACACGTCATGTAAGTTACTGCTTCAGTGAAACAGACAGACACAGAGAGAGAATGGTCCAAATACACTACTTTGGACCATGCTACTATTGAATGTCTTGGCAAAGGTCTCTTTGAATGTACTAATGTGCTGGAGTATTACAAAATGAATTATCCTGGGTCGTGTTCAGTAAGACACACCGTAGACAAACTGTAAACGAACAAAACATATTTCTTCATTGGACAAGCCCCCCAAAATATAATTTGATGCATAGTGAACATGACCCTCCTTAAACAGTATCCAGAAACAGCCTACCTCACTGAATGTGGCCACAATTCACTATAGATGGGGTCTGCGCATCAACACTGTTACATTATGGGAAATGTAGTCTAATCTTAGCCCAATGAAGAGGAGCCTATTAATTAGTATGAAAGTTCCTCCCTCTTGCTGTTTTAACTTTGCTAAAAGATGGCTATTTTCTCTGTATACTGTGTTGCTTAGGGTGTCGATCATTCTTCCAGGCACGTCAACAGAATGTCAAGCAGAGGACAGATAAATGTTTTCCAGCAGACAAAACACACTTCAGGATGAAACGACGTTGGTGGAAGAATCTGTGATCGTCGCTTTGCTTCACGCAACGAATGACTGTGGAGATGAATGGGAGCTACTATGAACCAGCTCCTTAGGAGAAACTACAAGAAGGGAAAGAATTTGTCCCATAATTTGGCACTATTATGATCATTGGTTCTGTTTGTTTTACAAATACACTGTTTGGAACTGTTGACACTAAAATACAGGCCAAATAAAGACCACCTGCTCCACAGAAATTCATACTATCTTGTGTGAGCCTTATAGATATTAGGAAGTTCAGTCATTCGATTTGGGGCCTTGGTCCTTGACACACACATTGTGCATTGGTACCATATAACATACAGAGACATATACCCAGAAATGGATTCTCATCTCTCCCTCTCCCTCCTCCTCATCTTCTCCAGACTCTCAGGTAAGGGTAACATGTTTCTATGAAGTGCTGAAGTTGATGTCAGGTACTGGGACTGGACACATGCTGAAACTCTGAAGACAGGAGCAGTAGCTTGTCTTATCAATAACACTTCCTGTATTATGTGTGTTAGAGTCCAGATGGAATGTCATTTTTCTGTTGTGAGAATTCGGTTGGATTTCAATCTAATGTGTTTTCTGTTCTGTCTACAGTTACTTATCGTGTGTCTGGACAGACAAGAGACTCCACCACCATCCCATGTCACTATGTTCAGAAATACAAAACCCATGTGAAATACCTGTGTAAAGGAGATCATTTGTATAGTTGCTCCCCTGTTGTACCTGCTGACCCTCCCAAGAGCATAGATAAGTCCTCAATCTCTGATGACATCAACCAGCAAACAATCACTGTGACCATGACTGATCTGGAGCCAGAGGAATCTGTACGTTACTGGTGTGTTGTGGAGATCAATGGTGGACAAAATGTCTAGATAGAAAGGTTCTACCTATCTGTCACTCCTGGTAAGATCGCTGCAACTCATCCAAATGATTACATGACTGGTGTTCTGGTTTCATTTACTGCTATCACTACTATTGATCAAGTTGACATGAGGAAAGTTGGTCAAGTTGGTATATGTCTACTTTCTGTTCTCTATACATTATGATATTTGTTACAAAAAAATACTTCATCACTCAAGACCTAATTTTTATTTTACTAGGCAAGTCAATTAAGAACAAATTCTTATTTTCAATGACAGCCTTGAAACAGTGGGTTAACTGCCTGTTCAGGGGCAGAACAACAGACTTATACCTTGTCAGCTTGGGGATTTCGATTACTAGTCCAACGCTCTAACCACAAGGCTACCCTGCCACTCTGTGTTCAGGTACTCCAGAACACTATGTGGACCAACAGGAGGTGACTGGAGTTGAAGGAAGGAGTGTCACTGTAAATTGTTACAGTAGCTACACTGGAAATAGGAAGTGGTGGTGCAGGATTGGTGGCAGTGGGTCCTGTGTGGAGAGGAATTCAGCGGCTCTTGATGGTACATCAGTGACCCTACAGCAGACCACTGATGCCCCCAGAAGAAATGTCTTAATGGTGACTAAGGGTGGACTGAAGATTGAGAACACTGGCTGGTACAGGTATGGAGTTGGAGCCCTTATGATGCCTGTTCACATCACTGTCAGACAACAAACCACCACACAAAGTACCTCCACTATGACCAGTGAGTAGAGAACAATCAGATACTGTAGAATTAAGTATTAACCTGGTGTATCCTGGCTTGCTGGCTGATCATCTAAAACAAATTGGATTGCTGTTCTGCCTTATTATTATACGACCATGCTGGTCATTTATGAACATTTTAACATCTTGGCCATGTTCTGTTATAATCTCCACCCAGCACAGCCAGAAGAGGACTGGCCACCCCACATAGCCTGGTTCCTCTCTAGGTTTCTTCCTAGGTTTTGGGCTTTTTAGGGAGTTTTTCCTAGCTACCGTGCTTCTACACCTGCATTGCTTGCTGTTTGGGGTTTTAGGCTGGGTTTCTGTACAGCACTTTGACATATCAGCTGATGTACGAAGGGCTATATAAATACATTTGATTTGATTTGATGATTGTAACATGATTCAAAGCTTTTGGGAATACTAAGTCAAAATTTCCAAGTTGGTGTAAATGAAATAAACTGGACAATAAACTGGACAAAAGATTAAACTGGACAAATACATCCACAATGTATTGTTACAGTTCAGTCTACCCTGTGTCTCTCTGGTGCACCAGTCATAATACCATTGTTGTTTTTACCTCACAGCAACCCAAGCTCCAACCACTGAACAATCCTCTTTCTCTCCAACTGCTGAGCCTGTTCAGACTGACAACACAGTCCAAGGACCTGAGGGGAGCAAGGAGAAGGACACCATGAGGTAATTATCACTCATTCAGCTGTATTTCATACTTACTCTTCCAAATGGATGGCGATATGAAGAAAGATAACATTTTCTGTTTTTCACACTAAGGTTTACAGCACAAAAACACCCTCCTTAAACATTTTCACACAGAGTATAGGCCAAGGCAGTGTTGTCATAGAGACATTCACCATCACAGAGACATAGACAGTTACCACTTCTTCCCACCTCTGTGGTTTGTATTTCTGCCACATTAAAAGGTAATGCATGTTAAAAGTGATATGAGAAATCTTTACTAGTTCTAAGCTAAAAGACCCACAGAGATCATATATGAAAATAATAGGGATTGTGTATGTAATTCTATGATTACACATAGGCTTACATTTTTTAAATAATTTATAGAGTAGCTCTATTTGTCCTGTGGGGTACAGCAGGTCAGCCACCAGGGGGAGACTCGTCGAGGCCCGGTGACAGACGGAGTATACATCACGAGGCGATGGCTCCATCTGCTCCATGTGCCAGGTCTCGATGGGCTATCCAGACTGGACTAATTGGTGCTGAACTATTATTTTAATAAACACCTTTGAAACTGAGCTAATCCTACTCTGTCCGTGTCTGATCTGTGTAAATGTTTTGACCCAACCCCTGGTCTGGCACAGTCCTCAACATGCATTTTTCCACAATTTTGAATGTCTAAAGAATCCACATGTTCTTCTGAAATATGAACACAGAAATACTGGACATTTTAACTCTTATTACGAGGGCGATTTGACAGTATAACAATCGTGGTCTTCAATTGGACTTGCATTTTACTGGTCTCAGTCTTGCCCCGGTCTCTGACTCCTCGTCACGCTCCAGTATCGGTCTTGACTTGGTGGCAATGTCTCCTGTGTGGAGAGGACATTTACAACAGACCACTGATGTCACCAGAAGAAAAGTCTTAATGTTGACTAATAGTGGACTGAAGATGAAGATCAATGTTTTTCACTCTAGAGTTTAGGGCACAAAAACACCCTCCTTAAACCTTTTCACACAGAGTACAGGCACTTCCTCAGACTCTGTTATAGAAACATTTACCATCATGGAGACCGGTACAATTACCACTTTCTCATATCTCTGAGGTTGTAGAAGTAGCAGCATTCTATTATTGGATGGACACTTTTCACATAAAAGGTGTGAATATTTCCATTTTGTCCATTTTGGCATCACAAAAATATAATAAAAAATATGTATTTATCTGTGATCTTTTATGGACTGTAATTCACAGTAAACATTCTCTTTCACTATCAGTTCCATAGATCTAAAAGTCCTACTGATTCCTCTGGGCAGGTTGGTGGTGGTGATAGTTGGTGTCCTAGTCACATGGAAGTTGTCTATACTACCACTTTCAATGATCCACATTCATTAAATACCTTGAGCGGTCAATCTCATCACTGCCACTGCAAACCTTTAAATGCCTCTAGAAATAGGAAGTCTTCCCTTTTCAATTCCCCTTAAAAAAGGCATTGTCTTGCAGAAATGTACAGAGGAAAATGTTCTAAATGTTTTAATTCTTCTACAGATGGGGGCGAAACATTATTCTACATGCCAAACATTGGTAATGCAGTACTTTTCGTCCTGTGCAACATCATTGCTGTGGTAATGTCCGGGGCAAACAGACTCCACGGTGAAACTAAAGATGAGTAGAAACCAGACACTGGTGGAATCTGTCCCTGGTGAGACCAAGGGACAGATTTACATTGTTTGTGTGCGTTTGCAAGCACTATACATGATTGAACTGTTAATGATTATGCATGAATTAAAAAAATATATTTAAAAATGATTAATTAACTCTTTAACACCCAAAATGTGGAAATCAACATATGTTCACCTCCTACTAAAGGGTGGAGAACCAGATGTGAATAACTATTGCCCTATTTCCAAGCTCCCTATCATGGTCAAAGTCTTTGAATCCCTAGTGAACTCTCAGCTAAATCAAGTCCTGCTTGAAAACAACATGTGTGGGGTTCAGTCTGGCTTTAGTTGCAGCAAACTGTTGCTAGCCAGACTCAATAACATTGGTCTCAGTGGCTGTCAATTGGTTAGAAAGTATCTCATAGACAGAACACAATACATCTATGCTGAGAATTACAAGTCTAGCCTCCTTGAGATTTTTAGAGGTGTACCCCCAGGCTCCATTTTAGCTCCATTAAAAAAGGTGTCATCTTACAAATACCTAGGTATATGGTTGGACAAGAAACTGTATTACAAAGTTCAGATTGATAATCTTATGAAGAAGCTTAAACTGAAATATATATTTATTTTAATTCGCTACAAGGCTTGTTCAAGCCAATTTTCTTTCATTGATTGTGGTGACTTAATGTACACACATTATTAAGCCTCATTTGTGCAACAAAGTCTGGACTCTATCATGCATCCTTGTGCTTTGTTACAAATGCCAAGTCGCTCATCCACCATTGCACCTTGTATCAAATGGTGGGCTTGACCTTGCATTAAATGCGCAGAGAGCTACATTTGAGTGTTCATATACAAATCCCTTCTGGGTAAACTCCCCCACTACCTCTATAGCCTGTCCTCCTTCACCACTAACAGTTACCAGACACGGTCCCCAGGGCCATTACCGAGATTGGCAAGACTGTTTGGCAAGACTGCCATTTTCTATTGTGCACCTGAGACATGGTCTTCAAAGCATATTTCACCCCTCAGTGAGTTTACAACTGACAAACTCTATTCAGGAGGAGGATTATAAATATTTCATGCAGACTGTTTTTCCTTAGTCCTTGATTTGAGGTTACATATTGCTATTGGCCAAGTAAATGTACTTTTTTTATTGTTCATTATTTTTGTCATATGTACATTTTTGTAAATACAACCTCTGGATCCAGTCTTCATCACCTAAACTGTAAAATATATATTTAAGCAATAAGGCCCGAGGGGTTGTGGTATATGGCCAATATACAATGGCTAAGGGATTTTCTTAGGCACGTGCAACGCAGAAGGCCTGGATACAGCCCTTGGCCTTGGTTTATTGGCCATATACCACAAATCCCAGAGGTGCCTAATTGCTATTATAAACTGGTTACAAACATAATAAGAACAGTAAAAATACATGTTTTGTCATACCTGTGGTATGTGTTGTGATATACCATGACTGTCAGCCAATCAGCATTCAGGGCTCGAACCACCCAGTTTAAAAATATTTCTTGCACCTGAACTTCTGACTCCGTCTCAACTTTTGCTGCTGAACACCAACTAAAAAGGCTGCTGGGTAATTAACAGTATACGTGATTTTATTTGATATAAGATATACAAATGTGCTAATTACATAAGTAATAATTGTAGTGCCTTAGAACCTTATGTTACAAATAGTTGATATAATGTAATAGTTTCTATCTGCCACTGAGGGGGGCATAGACACTCAAACAGAAGCAGGAAGAGAGTTAAAGACAGCTATAACTATTAGGAAGTTCAGTCATTCTCTTTGGTTCCTTGGTCCTTGACACACACATTGTGCATTGGTACCATATAACAAAAGGAGACACATACCCAGAAATGGTTTCTCATCTCTCCCTCTCCATCCTCCTCCTCATCTTCTCCAGACTCTCAGGTAAGGGTAACAAGTTATTTAGGGGGACATTATGTGGCAAGTGGCAGTTTGGTATGCACAGCTTGTCCCATGAATTAAACATAACATTGAGGATTAGCTGATAACTACAAAACAAACATTCTGGATAATATAGAGAACCTTCAACTATTTATTGATAAACACAGAAGCCCAAAATGATGACTAAAGCGTAGTCACTTACATTTGCTTACATTTGAATACAATCACATATTTCTCACTATTATGCGTGTTAATATTTGGAACATTTTTCCAAAATTGAAATCACTTAGAGCTGATTTGCTGGTCTTTTTACAATATTTTATGTACAACAATAAATGTTTTTAAAAATGTAATTGTTTTTGCTCAGAAGATTTTGGGGACAAATAAAGTCATCGCCAGTTGTGGAACTCTGCTGTAGATTGTCAGAACTGCATGTGCTGTATTGCTATCTTGCCCTGGCTGTGTTAATTATACGTTAATGTATCACACTACACAGAATACGTAAGACAAATATTTACTAGCAGTCATTAGCGGCTGTTAAAATGCATTTTCCTTCTTCTTTCTTGCTTTTTACGGAACTACATGAAATATGTCTCTCTGCTGATAGGAATATAATAGGATATAATTAGAACTACATGAATATAATAGGATATAATAATAAGAACTACATGAAATACTGATAGGAATATAATAGGATATAATAAGAAATATGTCTCTGATAGGAATATAATGTGAACTACATGAAATAGGAATAGGAATATAATAGGATATAATAAGAACTACATGAAATATGTCTCTGTGCTGATAGGAATATAATAGGACATAATAAGAACTACATGAAATATGTCTCTGTGCTGATAGGAATATAATAGGACATAATAAGAACTACATGAAATATGTCTCTGTGCTGATAGGCAGCGTGCAGGAAATCGACATTAAGAACTGTTCTTGCGATATTCTAGTGTATTTACACAACATGTAAAGTGAATTCCCTCCCATGTTTCATGAGCTAAAATGAAAGATGCCACAAATTGTGAAATCCATAGACTTGGATTTATTTCAAATAACTGATTTCCTTATATGAACTGTAATTCAGTACAATCTTTGAAATTGTTGCATATTGCATTTATATTTTTGTTCAGTGTATTTTATTTATGTTGTTTGTAATTTAAAAAAAATATTGTATTTTATGAACAATTGCATATGCCTTTGCTATGATTTTCTTAATATGAACATGAATCTAAAATATTGTGCAGTTATTACTATTTTGTATTATTATTATCTATTATTATTATTATTGGTTATATATTATTTCATTATATTTTCTATCTCCTTTTTACCTTTTTTATTTGTATTTATTATGGATGCCAAGGCAGCAGCTTATATTTGTGGGGTCCGGCAAAATGAAGGCAATTTTAAAAACATTACAATACATTCATATCAGATTTCAGTGTGTGTCCTCAGGGCCCTACACACCACATATCAGATTTCAGTGTGTGCCCTCAGGGCCCTACACACCACATATCAGATTTCAGTGTGTGCCCTCAGGGCCCTACACACCACATATCAGATTTCAGTGTGTGCCCTCAGGGCCCTACACACCACATATCAGATTTCAGTGTGTGCCCTCAGGGCCCTACACACCACATATCAGATTTCAGTGTGTGCCCTCAGGGCCCTACACACCACATATCAGATTTCAGTGTGTGCCCTCAGGGCCCTACACACCACATATCAGATTTCAGTGTGTGCCCTCAGGGCCCTACACACCACATATCAGATTTCAGTGTGTGCCCTCAGGGCCCTACACACCACATATCAGATTTCAGTGTGTGCCCTCAGGGCCCTACACACCACATATCAGATTTCAGTGTGTGCCCTCAGGGCCCTACACACCACATATCAGATTTCAGTGTGTGCCCTCAGGGCCCTACACACCACATATCAGATTTCAGTGTGTGCCCTCAGGGCCCTACACACCACATATCAGATTTCAGTGTGTGCCCTCAGGGCCCTACACACCACATATCAGATTTCAGTGTGTGCCCTCAGGGCCCTACACACCACATATCAGATTTCAGTGTGTGCCCTCAGGGCCCTACACACCACATATCAGATTTCAGTGTGTGCCCTCAGGGCCCTACACACCACATATCTAAGCGTGTGCCCTCCACTACCACATATCTACAACACAAAATGAATGTGTACGTTTGCATATGTAATCATGTGTGTGTATGCATGTGTCTGTGTCTATGTTTGTGTCGCTTCACAGTCCCTGCAGTTCCAGAAGGTGTATTTGTATCTGTTTTTCAAATATAATTTTACTGCTGGTATGAGTTACTTTATGTGGAATTGAGTTCCATGTAGTCATGGCACTATGTAGTCCTGTGCTCCTCCCGTAGTCTGTTCTGGACTTGGGGACTGTGAAAATACCTCTGGTGACATGTATTGTGGGGTATGCATGGGTGTCCGAGCTGTGTGGTAGTCGTTTAAACAGACATCTCGGTGCTTTCAACATGTCAATACCTCTAACAAATACAAGTAGTGCTGAAGTCAATCTGTCCTCTACTTTGAGCCAGGAGAGATTAACATGTATATTATTAATGTTAGCTCTCTGTGTACATCCAAGGGCCAGGAGAGATTAACATGTATATTATTAATGTTAGCTCTCTGTGTACATCCAAGGGCCAGGAGAGATTAACATGTATATTATTAATGTTAGCTCTCTGTGTACATCCAAGGGCCAGGAGAGATTAACATGTATATTATTAATGTTAGGTCTCTGTGTACATCCAAGGGCCAGCTGTGATGTCCTGTTCTGAGCCTATTTCAATTTTTCTAAGTCCCTCTTTGTGTCACCTGACCACACGACTGAACAGTAGTCTAGGTACGACAAAACTAAAGCCTGTAGGACCTGCCTTGTTAATATGTTTTGACCATGACAGTTTACAATCCACGGTTACTCCAAGCAATTTAGTCTGCCCAAATTGCTCAATTTCCACATTATTTATTACAAGATTCGTTGAGGTTTAGGGTTTAGTGAAAGTCCCAAATACAATGCTTTTAGTTTTAATAATATTTAGGACTAACTTATTCCTTACTACCCATTCTGAAACTAACTACAGCTCTTTGTTAAGTGTAGCAGTCATTTCAGTCGCTGTAGTAGCTGACGTGTATAGTGTTGAGTCATCTGCATACATAGACGCAATGGCTTTACTCATATCCAGCATTATGTCATTAGAAAAGATTGAAAAAAGTAAGGGGCCTATACTGCTGCCCTGGGAAATTCCTGATTCTACCTGGATTATGTTGGAGAGGCTTCCATTAAAGAACACCCTCTGTCTTCTGTTAGACAGGTAACTCTACCTTCAAACTCAGTGCCTATTGCTTCATATGGGAAAATCAAAATAAATCAGTCAAGACCTCAGAAATAAAATTGAAGGCCTCCACAAGTGTGGTTCATCCTTGGGAACAATTTCCAAATGCCTTAAGGTACCACGTTCATCTGTACAAACAATAGTATGCAAGTATAAACACCATGGGACCATGCAGCCATCATACCGCTCAGGAAGGAGACATGTTCTGTCTCCTAGAGATGAACGTACTTTGGTGCGAAAAGTGCAAATTAATCCCTGAACAACAGCAAAGGACCCTGTGAAGATGCTGGAGGAAACAGGTACAAAAGCTATATCCACAGTAAAACAAGTCCTATATCGACATAACCTGAAAGGCCGCTCAACAAGGAAGAAGCCACTGCTCCAAAACCTCCATATAAAAGCCAGAGTTACACCGGCTCTGTCAGGAGGAATGGGCCAGAATTCATCCAACTTATTGTGGGAAACTTGTGGAAGGCTACCCAAAACATTTGACCCAAGTTAAACAATTTAAAGGCAAGCTACCAAATATTAATTGAGTGTATGTAAACTTCTGACCCACGGGGAATGTGATGAAATAAATAAAAGCTTAAATAAATCATTCTCTCTGCTACTATTCTGACATTTCACATTCTTAAAATAAAGTGGTGATCCTAAATGACCTAAGACAGGGAATTTTTACTAGAATTAAATGTCAAGAATTGTGAAACCGAGTTTAAATGTATTCGGCTCAGGTGTATGTAAACTTCTGACTTCAACTGTTGTTTCTGCCCTCTGAGGAGGGGGGGGGGCTGGATGTGCCAACAATATTTTTTTTAATGAAAGGGTAGCATGTTTCTATGAAGTGCTGAAGTTGAGGTAAGGGACTGAGACTGGACACATGCTGAAACTCTGAAGACAGGAGCAGTAGCTTGTCTTATCAATAACACTTCCTGTATTATGTGTGTTAGAGTCCAGATGGAATTAAATTTTTCTGCTGTGAGATTCTGAATTCTAATCTGTGTTTTCTGTTGCGTCTTCAGGTGCTTATCGTGTGTCTGTGAAGACAGGAGACTCCATCACCATCCCATGTCCCTATGATCATTATTATATCAAACTTTTTAAATACTTATGTAAAGGAGATCATTTTGATAGTTGCTCCCATGTTGTACACGCTAAACCTCCTAAGGGCACAGCTAAGGCCTCAGTCTTTGATGACATCAACCAGCTAACCATGACCGTGACCATGACTGATCTGGAGCCAGAGGACTCTGGACGTTACTATTGTGCTGTGGGGGTCAATGGTGGACCAGATGTCAGGGCAGAATGGTTCCACCTATCTGTCATACCAGGTAAGATCCCTGCAACTCTTCCATATGATTGGTGTTCTGGTTTCATTTACTGGTATCACTATTATTGTTCAAGTTGAAATGAGGACTGTTGGCATAAGTCTACTTTCTGTTCTCTATCCATCATATCATCATTATGATATTTGTGGTCAGTTGTTACAAAAAACACTTGATCACTCAGGACCTTCTTTGGTGTCTGTACCTCTGTGTTCAGGTACTCCAGAACTCTATGTGGACCAACAGGAGGTGACTGGAGTTGAAGGAGGGAGTGTCATTGTAAATTGTTACTATAGTAACACTGGAAATAGGAAGGGGTGGTGCAGGATTGGTGGCAATGGGTCCTGTGTGGGGGTGGATTCTGGGACAATAAACGGAACATCAGTGACTCTACAGCAGACCACTGATGCCACCAGAAGAAATGTCTTAATGGTGACTAAGGGTGGACTGAAGATGGAGAACACTGGCTGGTACAGGTGTGGAGTGGGAGACCTTATAATGCCTGTTCACATCACTGTCAGACAACAAACCACCACACAAAGTACCACCACTATGACCAGTGAGTAGAGAACAATCAGATACTGTAGAATTAAGTATTAACCTGGTGTATCCTGGCTTGTCATCTGAAACAAATTGGATTGCAACCTGATTGAAAACTTTTCGATGTACTTATTGGTGCTAAGTTAAAATCCACATATTGGGGTAAATTAAATAAGCTGGACAAGGTCATAGCTTAGCCACTGTCTTGTTACAGTTCAGTCTACCCTGTGTCTCTCTGGTACACCAGTCATAATGACATTGTTGTTTTCACCTCACAGCAACCCAAGCTCCAACCACTGAACAATCCTCTTTCTCTCCAACTGCTGAGCCTGTTCAGACTGACAACACAGTCCAAGGACCTGAGGGGGGCAAGGAGAAGGACACCATGAGGTAATTATCACTCAGACAGCTGTATTTCACACTTACTCTTCCAAATGGATGACAATAGAAATATGCAGTAAGTTAACATGTTCTGTTTTTCATACTAGATTTTAGGGCACAAGGCCAAGACTGTTATAGGCATATACCACTTCCTCCCACCTCTGGTTTGTAGAAGTAGCAGCCTTCTATTCTTGTATGGCCAAGTTTCACACATAAAAGGTGTGAAGAGCTGAACAAATGTTTCCATTTTGTCATAGCAGGAGAAATATATATTATAAAACAATCTCTGTTTTATGGACTGTACAATAAACACAGTATCACTATCAGTTCCATAGATCTAAATGTCCTACTGATTCCTCTGGGCATGTTGGTGGTGGTGATATCTGGTGTTCTAGTCACATGGAAGATGTGGAGAAAGTATAGTAAGTATTCATTCTATAATAACTGTAATGAAAAAGTAATGTTTGATTCTGGAGATTTCAGGAGACAAATCTTTTCCTTGACGACAACTGTTAGCCTATGTTATAAACAATGAATCTTGACATATGAGACTAAAACGTATAACTCTTCTATGGTGAATTTATTCAGTATTGTTCTAGTGTATCTCAGGTCTCTAATACGGCATCTTTCTTTATTCCAGAGGACAATAAGGCCTTGGACCAGACAACAAACACCTCAGTGGTAGGCTACACTCATGTTCCTCACATCTGTCTCAAGGCCTTGTGGGTAACCCACTGTCTGTGAAAAATGCAGGACATGGCCATGGACAGGACATGAACATCAGATGGACTTAAATCACAAATGAGCTCTTCAGCTATAGCTTCATGTCCATTTTAACTGTACAATCTATAACCGTTAACTCTATATTTACAGTCAAAAATATCAAGAACTGTAGAGACGGTGTGATTTGAGTTTTTCAAAGTAGATTGCAGTGTTGAGCTAATATTCTGATCTGTAGCGAGCAGCAGTTAGCGAGCAGTTAAGGTGTTGTGATTTCCTGTTTGGCTTTGCAGACACAGTAGGCCTAAGTTGCTTCACTGTGCTGTTCCTATTTGACCTGACTGATACTGTGCTGTTCCTATTTGACCTGACTGATACCGTGCTCTTCCTATTTAACCTGACTGATACCGTGCTGTTCCTATTTGACCTGACTGATACTGTGCTCTTCCTATTTGACCTGACTGATACTGTGCTGTTCCTATTTGACCTGACTGATACTGTGCTGTTCCTATTTGACCTGACTGATACCCTGCTCTTCCTATTTGACCTGACTGATACTGTGCTGTTCCTATTTGACCTAACTGATACCGTGCTCTTCCTATTTGACCTGACTGATACTGTGCTGTTCCTATTTGACCTGACTGATACTGTGCTGTTCCTATTTGACCTGACTGATACTGTGCTGTTCCTATTTGACCTGACTGATACCCTGCTCTTCCTATTTGACCTGACTGATACTGTGCTGTTCCTATTTGACCTGACTGATACTGTGCTGTTCCTATTTGACCTGACTGATACTGTGCTGTTCCTATTTGACCTGACTGATACCCTGCTCTTCCTATTTGACCTGACTGATACTGTGCTGTTCCTATTTGACCTGACTGATACTGTGCTGTTCCTATTTGACCTGACTGATACTGTGCTGTTCCTATTTGACCTGACTGATACCCTGCTGTTCCTATTTGACCTGACTGATACCCTGCTCTTCCTATTTGACCTGACTGATACTGTGCTGTTCCTATTTGACCTGACTGATACCCTGCTCTTCCTATTTGACCTGACTGATACTGTGCTCTTTCTATTTGACCTGACTGATACCGTGCTCTTCCTATTTGACCTGACTGATACCCTGCTCTTCCTATTTGACCTGACTGATACTGTGCTGTTCCTATTTGACCTGACTGATACTGTGCTCTTCCTATTTGACCTGACTGATACCCTGCTCTTCCTATTTGACCTGACTGATACCCTGCTCTTCCTATTTGACCTGACTGATACCCTGCTCTTCCTATTTGACCTGACTGATACTGTGCTCTTCCTATTTGACCTGACTGATACTGTGCTCTTCCTATTTGACCTGACTGATACTGTGCTGTTCCTAATTAACCTGACTGATACCGTGCTCTTTCTATTTGACCTGACTGATACTGTGCTCTTTCTATTTGACCTGACTGATACCCTGCTCTTTCTATTTGACCTGACTGATACCCTGCTCTTCCTATTTGACCTGACTGATACTGTGCTGTTCCTATTTGACCTGACTGATACTGTGCTGTTCCTATTCCTGTGTATATCAATGATGTTGCTCTTGCTGCGGGCGATTCCCTGATCCACCTCTACGCAGACGACACCATTCTATATACTTTCGGCCCGTCATTGGACACTGTGCTATCTAACCTCCAAACGAGCTTCAATGCCATACAGCACTCCTTCCGTGGCCTCCAACTGCTCTTAAATGCGAGTAAAACCAAATGCATGCTTTTCAACCGATCGCTGCCTGCACCCGCATGCCCGACTAGCATCACCACCCTGGATGGTTCCGACCTTGAATATGTGGACATCTATAAGTACCTAGGTGTCTGGCTAGACTGCAAACTCTCCTTCCAGACCCACATCAAACATCTCCAATCGAAAATCAAATCAAGAGTCGGCTTTCTATTCCGCAACAAATCCTCCTTCACTCACGCTGCCAAGCTTACCCTAGTTAAACTGACTATCCTACCGATCCTCGACTTCGGCGATGTCATCTACAAAATGGCTTCCAACACTCTACTCAGCAAACTGGATGCAGTCTATCACAGTGCCATCCGTTTTGTCACTAAAGCACCTTATACCACCCACCACTGCGACTTGTATGCTCTAGTCGGCTGGCCCTCACTACATATTCGTCGCCAGACCCACTGGCTCCAGGTCATCTACAAGTTCATGCTAGGTAAAGCTCCGCCTTATCTCAGTTCACTGGTCACGATGGCAACACCCATCCGTAGCACGCGCTCCAGCAGGTGTATCTCACTGATCATCCCTAAAGCCAACACATCATTTGGCCGCCTTTCGTTCCAGTACTCTGCTGCCTGTGACTGGAACGAATTGCAAAAATCGCTGAAGTTGGAGACTTTTATCTCCCTCACCAACTTCAAACATCAGCTATCCGAGCAGCTAACCGATCGCTGCAGCTATACATAGTCTATAGGAAAATAGCCCACCCATTTTCACCTACCTCATTCCCATACTGTTTTTTATACTGTTTTTATTTATTTATTTTTCTGCTCTTTTGCACACCAATATCTCTACCTGTACATGACCTGATCATTTATCACTCCAGTGTTAATCTGCAAAACTGTATTATTCGCCTACCTCCTCATGCCTTTTGCACACATTGTATATAGACTGCCCATTTTTTTTTCTACTGTGTTATTGACTTGTTAATTGTTTATTCCATGTGTAACTCTGTGTTGTCTGTTCACACTGCTATGCTTTTATCTTGGCCAGGTCGCAGTTGCAAATGAGAACTTGTTCTCAACTAGCCTACCTGGTTAAATAAAGGTGAAATAAAAAAAATAAAAATTTTTTGACCTGACTGATACTGTGCTCTTCCTATTTCACCTGACTGATACTGTGCTGTTCCTATTTGACCTGACTGATACTGTGCTCTTCCTATTTGACCTGACTGACACAGTGCTGTTTGAGAGTAAGAAAGGTCATATCTCAATGTTGTTAAAACAAATACATGCTTTATATTGTGGATTATGTAAATGTACAAAGTTATCTCATACATGTAGACTGATACGTTTTTATCATCAACCCCCTTTGTTTTTACCATCAACTGTCAGGACCCATTTCATGTCGATGATGATGGTGATGTGACATACAGCACTGTTGTCCCCAAGAGGAGGAACCAGCTAAATGTACAGACCAAGGTAAGGCTGCTATTCTGATCATAGTTCTCTCTACCTCCGCATGGCAAGCGGTACCAGAGCACCAAGTCTCGGACCAAAAGGCTTCTCAAATCTTTCACCCCCAAGCCATAAGACTCCTGAACAGGTAATCAAATGGCTACCCGGACTATCTGCATTGTGTTTGTGCCCCCCCCCCCAAACCCCTCTTACGCTGCTGTTACTCTGTTTATCATATCTGCACAGTCACTTTAACCATATCTACATGTACATACTACCTCAATTAGAGCAACAAACTGGTGTTTTCTATAGCCTCACTACTGTTATTTTTCACTGTCTATTTACTGTTTTATTTCTTTACTTATCTATTCACCTAATACCTATTATTTTTACTTATAAATTGCAGTGTTGGTTATGGCCTGTAAGCATTTCACTAAGGTCTGCACCTGTTGTATTCGGCGCACGTGACAAATAAACTTTGATTTGATGTTGATAAACTGAACAAGATTATAAATGCCTTATTTACAGTTCATATAAGGAAATTAAATTAATTGACCCTAATCTATAGATTTCACATGACTGGGAATTCAGAGATGCATAACATTTTTTAAAAAAGGGGTGGGGTGTGGATCAGAACCAGTTAATATCTGGTTTGACCACCCTTTTCCTCTTGCAGCACTACATCTCCTTCACAGAGTTGATCAGACTGTTGATTGTGGAACGATGTCCCACAAGGAACTTAATATTGGTGGGAACTAGAACTCGCTGTTGTACAGCATCCCAAACTAGTTCAATGCGTGACATGTCTGAGTATACAGGACATGGAAAATCTAGGACATTTTTAGCCTCTAGGAAATGTGTACAGATCCTTGCGACATGGGGTTGTGCATTAACATGCTGAAACATGAGGTGACGGATGAATGGCATGACAATGGGACTCAGGATCGCGTTGTATCTCTGTACATTCAAATTGCCATCGATAAAATGCAATTGCGTTCGATGTCCGTAGCTTATGCATGCCCGTACCATAAACCCACCGCCACCATGGGGCACTCTGTTCACAACTTTGACATCAGCAAATCGCACGCCGCCATGCACATGGTCTGCGGTTGTGAGGCCGGTTGAACGCCCTGCGAAATTATTTAAAATGTAATTGGAAGCGGCTTATAGTAGAGAAATGAACATTCAAGTATATGACAAGAGCTCTGGTGGACATTCCTGCAGTCAGCATGCCAATTGCACGCTCCCTCAAAATATGAGACATCTGTGGCCATTGTGTTGTGACACAACTGCACATTTTAGAGGAACCTTTTATCATTCCCAGCACAATGTGTACTGAACTTTTTGTTCGTAAGAAACATTTCTGGGATCTTTTTATATTAGCTCATGAAACATGGGACCAACACTTTAAATGTTACAATTTAATCTCCACTGAAGAAAAATATAAATGCATCTGTCTTGTACTGTCAGCTATGTGGCAGACCGGGGGGGTAATAGATGAAGTCACATCAGGTTTATTGTCCGATAAGAGAAACATCAGGAAACAAACAACAGTCTGACATAAATAGCACCACCCACCTGCCCATAGGAGGAAGACACATGGAACTGTTTATAATTGTTATGCAGGTGAATGAGGACCCAAAAGCGACTTGGCGAAAACAGAGTCTTTAATCCAGTAAAGGAAATATGCAATACTCCTAGACAAATCGGAGCGGTAAATAAAGCATAAAAAACAATTCCACTCGTAATGACGAGAACAGACTGGAGACTCGATCATAAACTGTAGGTTGCCTCGGGAAGGCACTTGACCGTAGCAGACTCAGACACCTGCTCACCACGCAGCATCTGAGGGAAACACGACACGACAGGGCGATACAAAGACACAGCACGGTGAACAATATACAAGGATCCGACAGGACAGAAACGGAAAACAAGGGGAGAAATAGGGACTCTAATCAGGGGAAAAGATAGGGAACAGGAGTGGAAAGACTAAATGATTGATTAGGGGAATAGGAACAGCTGGGAGCAGGAACGGAACGATAGAGAGAAGAGAGAGAGGGAGGGAGAGAGAAAAAGGGAACGAACCTAAAAAGACCAGCAGGGGGAAAACGAACAGAAGGAAAAGCAAAATGACAAGACAATATAAGACAAAACATGACAGTACCCCCCCACTCACCGAGCGCCTCCTGGCGCACTCGAGGAGGAATCCTGGCGGCAACGGAGGAAATCATCAATCAGTGAACGGTCCAGCACGTCCCGAGACGGGACCCAACTCCTCTCCTCAGGACCGTAACCCTCCCAATCCACTAAGTATTGGTGACCCCGTCCCCGAGAACGCATGTCCATGATCCTACGTACCTTGTAAATAGGTGCGCTCTCGACAAGGACGGGAGGGGGGGAGGGAAGACGAACGGGGGTGCGAAGAAAGGGCTTGACACAGGAGACATGGAAGACAGGATGGACGCGACGAAGATGTCGCGGAAGAAGCAGTCGCACAGCGACAGAATTGACGACCTGGGAGACACGGAACGGACCAATGAACCGCGGAGTCAACTTACGAGAAGCTGTCGTAAGAGGAAGGTTGCGAGTGGAAAGCCACACTCTCTGGCCGCAACAATACCTTGGACTCTTAATCCTACGTTTATTGGCGGCTCTCACAGTCTGTGCCCTGTAACGGCAAAGTGCAGACCTCACCCTCCTCCAGGTGCGCTCACAACGTTGGACAAACGCTTGAGCGGAGGGAACGCTGGACTCGGCAAGCTGGGATGAGAACAGAGGAGGCTGGTAATCCAGACTACTCTGAAACGGAGATAACCCGGTAGCAGACGAAGGAAGCGAGTTGTGAGCGTATTCTGCCCAGGGGAGCTGTTCTGCCCAAGACGCAGGGTTTCTGAAAGAAAGGCTGCGTAGTATGCGACCAATCGTCTGATTGGCCCTCTCTGCTTGACCGTTAGACTGGGGATGAAACCCGGAAGAGAGACTGACGGACGCACCAATCAAATGACAGAACTCCCTCAAACTGTGACGTGAATTGCGGGCCTCTGTCTGAAACGGCGTCTAACGGGAGGCCATGAATTCTGAACACATTCTCGATGATGATTTGTGCCGTCTCCTTAGCGGAAGGAAGTTTAGCGAGGGGAATGAAATGTGCCGCCTTAGAGAACCTATCGACAACCGTAAGAATCACAGTCTTCCCCGCAGACAAAGGCAGACCGGTAATGAAGTCTAGGGCGATGTGAGACCATGGTCGAGAAGGAATGGGAAGCGGTCTGAGACGACCGGCAGGAGGAGAGTTACCTGACTTAGTCTGCGCGCAGTCCGAACAAGCAGCCACGAAACGGCGCGTGTCACGCTCCTGAGTCGGCCACCAAAAGCGCTGGCGAATAGAAGCAAGAGTGCCTCGAACGCCGGGATGACCAGCTAACTTGGCAGAGTGAGTCCACTGAAGAACAGCCAGACGAGTAGAAACAGGAACGAAAAGAAGGTTACTAGGACAAGCGCGCGGCGACGCAGTGTGCGTGAGTGCTTGCTTAACCTGTCTTTCAATTCCCCAGACTGTCAACCCGACAACACGCCCATAAGGAAGAATCCCCTCGGGATCAGTAGAAGCCACAGAAGAACTAAAAAGACGGGATAAGGCATCAGGCTTGGTGTTCTTGCTACCCGGACGGTAAGAAATCACAAACTCGAAACGAGCGAAAAACAACGCCCAACGAGCTTGACGAGCATTAAGTCGTTTGGCAGAACGGATGTACTCAAGGTTCTTATGGTCTGTCCAAACGACAAAAGGAACGGTCGCCCCCTCCAACCACTGTCGCCATTCACCTAGGGCTAAGCGGATGGCGAGCAGTTCGCGGTTACCCACATCATAGTTGCGTTCAGATGGCGACAGGCGATGAGAAAAATAAGCGCAAGGATGAACCTTATCGTCAGACTGGAAGCGCTGGGATAGAATGGCTCCCACGCCTACCTCTGAAGCGTCAACCTCGACAATGAATTGTCTAGTGACGTCAGGAGTAACGAGGATAGGAGCGGACGTAAAACGTTCTTTTAGAAGATCAAAAGCTCCCTGGGCGGAACCGGACCACTTAAAACACGTCTTGACAGAAGTAAGAGCTGTGAGAGGGGCAGCAACTTGACCGAAATTACGAATGAAACGCCGATAGAAATTAGCGAAACCTAGAAAGCGCTGCAACTCGACACGTGACCTTGGAACGGGCCACTCACTGACAGCTTGGACCTTAGCGGAATCCATCTGAATGCCTTCAGTGGAAATAACGGAACCGAGAAAAGTAACGGAGGAGACATGAAAAGAGCACTTCTCAGCCTTCACGTAGAGACAATTCTCTAAAAGGCGCTGGAGAACACGTCGAACGTGCTGAACATGAATCTCGAGTGACGGTGAAAAAATCAGGATATCGTCAAGGTAGACAAAAACAAAGATGTTCAGCATGTCTCTCAGAACATCATTAACTAATGCCTGAAAAACAGCTGGCGCATTGGCGAGACCAAACGGCAGAACCCGGTACTCAAAATGCCCTAACGGAGTGTTAAACGCCGTTTTCCACTCGTCCCCCTCTCTGATGCGCACGAGATGGTAAGCGTTACGAAGGTCCAACTTAGTAAAGCACCTGGCTCCCTGCAGAATCTCGAAGGCTGATGACATAAGGGGAAGCGGATAACGATTCTTAACCGTTATGTCATTCAGCCCTCGATAATCCACGCAGGGGCGCAGAGTACCGTCCTTTTTCTTAACAAAAAAAAAACCCCGCCCCGGCCGGAGAGGAAGAAGGCACTATGGTACCGGCGTCAAGAGACACAGACAAATAATCCTCGAGAGCCTTACGTTCGGGAGCCGACAGAGAGTATAGTCTACCCCGAGGAGGAGTGGTCCCCGGAAGGAGATCAATACTACAATCATACGACCGGTGAGGAGGAAGGGAGTTGGCTCGGGACCGACTGAAGACCGTGCGCAGATCATGATATTCCTCCGGCACTCCTGTCAAATCGCCAGGTTCCTCCTGAGAAGTGGGGACAGAAGAAACGGGAGGGATGGCAGACATTAAACACTTCACATGACAAGAAACGTTCCAGGATAGGATAGAATTACTAGACCAATTAATAGAAGGATTATGACATACTAGCCAGGGATGACCCAAAACAACAGGTGTAAAAGGTGAACGAAAAATCAAAAAGAAATAGTCTCACTGTGGTTACCAGATACTGTGAGGGTTAAAGGTAGTGTCTCAAATCTGATACTGGGAAGATGACTACCATCTAAGGCGAACATGGGCGTAGGCTTGTCTAACTCTCTGAAAGGAATGTCATGTTTCCGAGCCCATGCTTCGTCCATGAAACAACCCTCAGCCCCAGAGTCTATCAAGGCACTGCATGTAGCACCCGAACCGGTCCAGCGTAGATGGACCGACATAGTAGTACAGGATCTAGATGGAGAGACCTGAGTAGTAGCGCTCACCAGTAGCCCTCCACTTACTGATGAGCTCTGGCTTTTACTGGACATGAATTGACAAAATGTCCAGCAAGTCCGCAATAGAGGCACAGGCGGTTGGTGATCCTCCGTTCCCTCTCCTTAGTCGAGATGCGAATACCTCCCAGCTGCATGGGCTCAGTCTCTGAGCCAGAGGAGGGAGATGGTTGCGATGCGGAGCAGGGAAACACCGTTGACGCGAGCTCTCTTCCACGAGCTTGGTGACGAAGATCTACCCGTCATTCTATGCGGATGGCGAGAGCAATCAAAGAGTCCACACTGGAAGGAACCTCCCGGGAGAGAATCTCATCTTTAACCACTGCGTGGAGTCCCTCCAGAAAACGAGCGAGCAGCGCCGGCTCGTTCCAGTCACTAGAGGCAGCAAGAGTGCGAAACTCTATAGAGTAATCCGTTATGGATCGATCACCTTGGCATAGGGAAGCCAGGGCCCAAGAAGCCTCCCTACCAAAAACTGAATGGTCAAAAACCTGAATCATCTCCTCTTTAAAGTTCTGGTAATTGTTTGAACAATCAGCCCTTGCCTCCCAGATAGCTGTGCCCCACTCTCGAGCCCGGCCAGTAAGGAGTGATATGACGTAAGCAACCCGAGCTCTCTCTCTAGAGTATGTGTTGGGTTGGAGAGAGAACACAATATCACACTGGGTGAGAAAGGAGCGGCACTCCGTGGGCTGCCCGGAGTAACAAGGTGGGTTATTAACCCTAGGTTCCGGAGGCTCGGCAGACCAGGAAGTAACAGGTGGCACGAGACGAAGACTCTGGAACTGTCCAGAGAGGTCGGAAACCTGAGCGGCCAGGTTCTCCACGGCATGACGAGCAGCAGACAATTCCTGCTCGTGTCTGCCGAGCATGGCTCCTTGGATCTCGACGGCAGTGTTACGAGCGTCTGTAGTCGCTGGGTCCATTCTTTGGTCGGATCCTTCTGTTATGCAGGTGAATGAGGACCCAAAAGCGACTTGGCGAAAACAGAGTCTTTAATCCAGTAAAGGAAATATGCAATACTCCTAGACAAATCGGAGCGGTAAATAAAGCATAAAAAACAATTCCACTCGTAATGACGAGAACAGACTGGAGACTCGATCATAAACTGTAGGTTGCCTCGGGAAGGCACTTGACCGTAGCAGACTCAGACACCTGCTCACCACGCAGCATCTGAGGGAAACACGACACGACAGGGCGATACAAAGACACAGCACGGTGAACAATATACAAGGATCCGACAGGACAGAAACGGAAAACAAGGGGAGAAATAGGGACTCTAATCAGGGGAAAAGATAGGGAACAGGAGTGGAAAGACTAAATGATTGATTAGGGGAATAGGAACAGCTGGGAGCAGGAACGGAACGATAGAGAGAAGAGAGAGAGGGAGGGAGAGAGAAAAAAGGGAACGAACCTAAAAAGACCAGCAGGGGGAAAACGAACAGAAGGAAAAGCAAAATGACAAGACAATATAAGACAAAACATGACAATAATTGTGATGGTCCCTGGGATGTGTTAGAGGAAATTGTAGTTAAGATGATTAATTATGTATACATTATTGATTAGAACCATTTATTCTAATACTATTATGTTATGATATGAAAAGTAAAAGTTATTGGTTAAGCTGTTACTGAAAATGTAAGCAGAACTAATTGATTGTCTGTGCCTCTTGGGAAGGTTAAGGGGAAGAAAAAGCTTTTCAGACAAGATAAGAATGTTTGGATTATGTTCCATTGGTAGGAGAAAAGTATATCTTCTAGACAGGTTGTAATGTCTGGTTTATGAGGGGAGTAGAAAGCATCTCCGGACCTAAACAAAAAACAATGGGGCTATCGTGGGAAACTGATGATGTCATTTTGTGTTTATAACCTGTGGAAATCTGTGTATGTAGTTAGTACTCTCTGGAATTAAACGCTCTTTACCTGGCTTTTAAGACTGGTCTCGATCTACTTCATGCATAATTAATGAACTTACAATTCATTAATGAATTAGAAATGAGTGCGAATTGGTTTTGGCAATTAAAGCATAAAGGAATTTAGAATTCCTCTATCAGGATGAAACTCCTCCTGAAGCCTGCAGTGAGATGTTTAATAGTCTGATATCTCTGACCTGATGGAGAAGATCAAAGCAGTGGTGGAGTTGGTGGACTGAAGATCATGTGGTGGGCTTTATGCTGGATAGCTCCTTCATTAAGGAACCGTTTTGCAGTGTAGAGTCCAAGCAGTTTAGATGCCGTGTCATGGATCCTTAATAGTTTATTGTGGTGTGAAACTGTGAGCATGTGGTAGCGGACACGTTGCTGGGACGTCTGTTATTTCAGTGGTGTGTTGATCAAAGGTGAGCTTGTGGTCTAACGTAATTCTGAGGTATTTAAATGAAGGAACCATTTCAACAGCCTCTCCTCTGAGGACAGGGTCACAGGTGGGGTTTTTGGGAAAGTCTATGGTTATTTATTTTGTTTAGGAGAAATTGAGATTACTTGTGAAGGGTTTTGTGGTCCATGCTTTGTCAGTCATTGGTGTTCAGGTCTTATACACTGAAAATGTGTTATGCAGTAAACAGTGTTAATGTCTTAATGTATCTCATCCCCATTTCAGCTATTCTGCAACAAATGGTTAGTGTTTTCAAGCTGTAGCCTACACTCCATCACATTGTCCTTCACCTCTCGGCCTGTGTCCCTCCTCTCTTCTAGGGACAACCATATGACGTGGTCTACAGCTCACTAGTCCTTCACCCCACAGGTCAGTGTTGATTTATCTTCTCTCTCATTTACCTACACAGATGATGCTAATCTCTTAACAAAGAAACAAACAGGCAAGACCATACATTACTACTGTATGTGTACAAAACATCACTCTTTAGTAACACACTTTTTATCCTCATCAAACAGAGGCTGACTACATTGTTATCATTATTTCTATAACATGCCTGTATTGTGCAACAAACTACTTTCTGTCCAGAGGGCAGGAACACAGCAGTGACTGACTGAGTGAAGATCTTGGTCCTAAAGAGCCCTTATCCTGGAAAGACAGACCATTCCCCCTCCTGTGTCACAATATGAGTCATGACCATCCTTCTGCCTCCAATATGCTACTGCCCACACCACCTAACCCACCTGTCTCCTTGTGTCCATAATCTACTGAAGACAGTCTACTGTGCTCGTTTTGATTAGCCCTTTTCAATGCCCTTTTCCCTTGTAACTAATCATGATAAAATGTGTATATTAAATGTACAAAATAAATAGCTGTTGCTGAATGCAAAATGGATTGATGTTCGTATTGGTATGTTAAAAGTAGGCTTGAACAAGTCCATAAAATATAATAGTTTCTATTTTTTATTGTATTTTTATTTCACCTTTATTTAACCAAGTAGGTCAGTTAAGAACAAGTTCTCAATTACAACATGCGACCTGGCCAAGATAAAGCATCGCAGTGCGACAACAGTTACACATAAACAAACGTACAGTCAATAACACAAAGAGAAATAGATCTCTGTATAGTGTGTAAATGTAGTAGAGTAGGGAGGTAGGCAATAAATAGGCCATAGAGGGAACATTTCAACTTAGCAGTAATACTGGAGTGATATATGTGCAAGTAGAGATACCTTACAAGAGGTAAGTAATAAGGGGATGAGGTAGTCTGGTGTGCTTTTTACAGATTGGCTGTGTACAGTGATTGGGAAAGATGCTCAGACAGCTGAAACTTGAAGTTAGAGGGAGATATAAGACTTCAAATTCAGAGATTTTTCAGTTTGTTCCTGTCATTGGCAGGAGAGAACTGTAAGAAAAAGCGGCAAAATGAAGTGTTGGCTTTGGGGATGAAAAGTGCAATATACCTGCTGGAACGCGTGCTATGGGTGGGTGTTACTATGGTGACCAGTGAGCTGAGACAAAGCTGGGCTTACCTAGCAAAGACTTATAGATGACTTGGAGCTAGTGGGTTTGGCCAAGGATATATCGTGAGGGCCAGCCAACGAGAGCATAGAGGTTGCTGTGGTGGGTAGTATACGGGGCTCTGGTGATTAAATGGATGGCACTGTGATAAATTACATCCAGTTTGCTGAGTAGAGTTTTGGGGGCTATTTTGTAAATGACATCGCCAAAGTCAAGAATCGGTAGGATAGTCAGTTTTACAAGGGTACGTTTGGCGACGTGAGTGAAGGAGGCTTTGTTGCGAAATAGGAAGCCGATTCTAGATTTTATTTTGGATTGGAGATGCTTAATGTCTGGAAGCGTAGAGTCTGGAAGGAGAGTTTAGTCTAACCAGACACCTAGGTATTTGTAGTTGTCCACATATTCTAGGTCGTACCGTCCAGAGTCGTGATGCAAGTCGGGCAGGCGGGTAGCAATCGGTTGAAGATCATGCACTTAGTTTTACTAGCATTTAAAAGCAGTTGGAGGCCATGGAAGGAGTGTTGTATGGCATTGAAGCTCATTTGGAGGTTTGTTAGCACAGTGTCCAAAGAAGGGCCAGATTTATACAGAATGGTGTCGTCTGCATAGAGGTGGATCAGAGAATCACCATCAGCAAGAGTGACATCATTGATATATACAGAGAAAAGAGTTGGCCCGAGAATTGAGCCCTGTGGCACCCCATAGTCTGCCAGAGGTCCGGACAACAGGCCCTCCAATTTGAAACACTGAACTCTATCTGAGAAGTAGTTGGTGAGGCAGTCATTTGAGAAACCAAGGCTATTGAGTCTGCCGATAAGAATGTGGTGATTGACAGAGTCGAAAGCCTTGGCCAGGTCGATGAAGATGGCTGCACCATCGATGGCGGTTATGATATCGTTTAGAACCTTGAGCGTGGCTGAGGTGCACCCATGACCTGCTCGGAAACCAGATTGCATAGTGGAGATGCTATGGTGGGATTCGAAATGGTTGGTGATCTGTTTATTAACTTGGCTTTCGATGATTTTAGAATGGCAGGGCAGGATGGATATAGGTCTACAACAGTTTGGGTCTAAGGTGTCTCCCCCTTTGAAGACAGGGATGACAGCGGCAGCATTCCAATTTTTGGGGATCTCAGATGATACAAAAGAGAGGTTGAATAGGCTAATTTCATAAAGAGAGGGTCCAGATTGTCTTGCCCAGTTGATTTGAAGGGATCCAGATTTTGCAGCTCTTTCAAAACATCAGCTGTTTGAATTTGGGTGAAGGAGAAGCGGGGGAGGTTTGGTCAAGTTGCTGCAGGCGGGGCTGAGGTGTTGGCCGGGGTAGGACTAGCCAGGTGGAAAGCATGGCCAGCCATTGAAAAATGCTTATTGAAATTATCAATTATCGTAGATATATCGGTGGTGACAATGTTTCCTATCCTCAGTGCAGTGGGCAGCTGGGAGAAGGTGCTCTTATTCTCCATGGACTTTACAGTGTCCCAAAACTTTTTGTAATTAGTGCAACAGGAAGCAAATTTCTGTTTGAAAAAGCTAGCCTTAGCTTCCCTAACTGACTGAGTATATTAGTTCCTGACTTCCCTGAAAAGTTGCATATTGCGGGGGCTAATTGATGCTATTGCAGAATGCCACAGGATGTTTTTGTGCTGGTCAAGGGCAGTCAAGTCTGGGGTGAACCAAAGGCTATATCTGTTCTTAGTTCTACATTTTTTGAATGGGGCATCCTTATTTAAGATGGAAAGGAAAGCACTTTTGAAGAGCAACCAGGCATCCTCTACTGACAGGATGAGGTCAATATCCTTCCAGTATACCCGGGCCAGGTCGGCTAGAAAGGCCTGCTCACAGGAGGGGTGGTCGTTTGACCACGGACTCATGACGCACGCAGGCAATGAGGCGGTGATCGCTGAGATCCTGGTTGAAAACAGCAGAGGTGTATTTAGAGGGCCAGTTGGTCAGGATGATATCTAAGACGGTGCCCATGGTTACGGATTTGAGGTTGTACCTGGTAGGTTCCTTGATAATTTGTGTGAGATTGAGGGCATCAAGTTTAGATTGTACGACGGCCGGGGTGTAAAGCATATCCCAGTTTATGTCACCTAATAGTATGAACTCTGAACATAGATAGGGGGCAATCAATCCACATATACGGTGTCCAGGGCACAGGTGGGGGCTGAAGGGGTCTATAACAAGCTGCAACGTTAAGAGACTTGTTTCTGTAAAGTTGGATTTTTAAAAGAAGAAGTTCGAATTGTTTGGGCACAGACCTGGACAGAATGACAGGACTCTGCAGGCTAACTCCGCCTCCTTTGGTAGTTCTATCTTGTCGGAAAATGTTATAGTTAGGGATGGAAATGTCAGGATTTTTGGTGGCCTTCCTAAGCCAGGATTCAGACACGGCTAGGACATTCGAGTTGGTGTGCTAAAGTGTGCTAAAGCCAAAGCAGTGAATAAAACAAACTTAGGGAGGAGGCTTCTAATTTTAACCTGCATGGAACCAATGCTTTTACGGTTACAGAAGTCAACAAATGAGAGCGCCTGGGGAATGGGAATGATGCAGGGGGCTGCAGGGCCTGGGTTAACCTCTACATAACCAGAGGAACAGAGGAGGAGTAGGATAAGAGTACAGCTAAATGCTTAAAGAACTGGTTGTCTAGTGCGTTCAGATCAGAGGGTATTGGGGGCAGGTTTCTGGGCACGGAAGGATAGATTCAAGGCATAATGTACATTTACATTTACATTTACATTTAAGTCATTTAGCAGACGCTCTTATCCAGAGCGACTTACAAATTGGTGCATTCACCTTATGACATCCAGTGGGACAGTCACTTAACAATAGTGCATCTAAAACTTAGGGGGGGTGGGGTGAGAGGGATTACTTAACCTATCCTAGGTATTCCTTAAAGAGGTGGGGTTTCAGGTGTCTCCGGAAGGTGGTGATTGACTCCGCTGTCCTGGCGTCGTGAGGGAGTTTGTTCCACCATTGGGGGGCCAGACAAGGGTATGGTAGGATGTGAGTACAGTGGAGGTAAGCCTAGGCATTGAGTGACGATGAGAGAGGTTTTGTCTCTAGAAGCACCATTTAAGCCAGGTGCGGTCACCAGATGTGTGGGGGGTGGAACAACAGGACTAGCTGAGGCATATTGAGCAGGGCTGGAGGCTCTACAGTGAAATAAAACACACGTTTCTAACCAAAACAGCAATAGACAAGACATTAGGGAGAGGCATGTGTGGCAGAGTAATCATATAGGCTCCAGTGAGTAGCTAGGCGTGCTGGAAGCACGGATATTCAGACAGCTAGCAGGCCGGGGCTAGCAGATGCGCCTCATGGGGACGTCGCAACGCCTGTTGAAACTGCCTCGGACGGTTACATCAACAGACCAGTCGTGATGGATCGGTGGGGCTCCGTGTCGGCAGCAACGTGTCCAGGCCAATTGGCAAAGAGGTCATTGAAGCCCAGGAATTCTTGATAGATCTATCTATCGAGCTGTGCAGGCTGGCAGGAATTGACCGGGCTGAAGCTAACAGATGTCCCAGTTAACGGTGATGGCCAACTAGCATTGGCTAACTGACTACTAGCTCGTAGCTGGCTAGCTTGAAGGGGGTTAAGATTCTAAAGTATAAAAAATAGCAGATCCATACTGCATTGGGTGAGGCGGGTTGCAGGAGAGTATGTTCATTCCGTAGATGGAAAAATGAGATAAAAAATAAATATATACGAAGAAAGAAACAATATATACAAGGGACGGGACAAGACAAGCAAAACATCTCACTACTACGCCATCTTGGATTGCCTAGATTATTATAATTGACGATGTATTCTCTCAGGTGAGACCTGATATTGGGAGGTCATTGTTTGCGGATGATGAAGTGCTGTGGAAGAGAGGGAGAAATATTACCCATACAGCCAGAAAAGTTCAAAAAGCGATTAGTGAAGTAGAGTAGTGGTCCCTCAGGTGGGGCTTCAAGTTTTCAGTTGAGAAAACACAGACTGTGTTTTTTTCTAGAAGGAAGGTTGGGGATGAAATATACTTGAAGTTGAATGAAAGGAATCTGGAGAGGGTGGGCGGGGTATAGGTTCCAGGGGTCTGGTTTGTCACTTCCAATGACATAGGTGGTGCATGGGTGGGCACGTCAGTCATCCGAACTTCCGAATACTGCCCCCTAGCCTTAAGACGTTAACAGAGTAGTTGTCAAAGGAAAGAAAATATTGAATGTGTTTTGTTGCTTGTCAGGAATGGAGTGGGGGGCAGATAGAATGGTGTTGAAAAGTATATATATACCGCTGTTATGGAAGTATAGCATATGGATCAGCAGCTCAGACATCTTTTAAAAAGCTAGATGTAATCCAGGCCCACGCCCCTAAGAACATATTATGGAGCATCGTGGCCATATTATCGTATGGCCAAGTTTCACACATAAAAGGCGTAAAGAGTTTAACAAATATTTCCATTTAGTCATAGCAGCACAAAAAGGATCATAAAAAATATTTATATCTTAGATGTGTTATGGATAATATTTTACAATAAACAGTCTTTCACCGTCCGTTACAAAGATCTAACAGTCCTATTGATTCCTCTGGGCAGGTTGGTGGTGGTGATAGTTGGTGTCCTAGTCACACAGAAGATGCCTACACTACCACCTTCACTGATTCACACTCATTAAATACCTTGAGTGGTCCAAATCATCACCGCTGAAGCAAACTGTTAAATATACAATTCCTCTAGATATAGAAAGAATTCCCTTTACAATTCCCTTTAAAGAAATGTAATTGTATTGCAGCAATTTACAAAGGAACATGTTCTAAATGTTTAAATTATTCTCCAGATGGGAGAGAACATTCTTCTACCTGCCAAACATTGTTAAAGCAGTGCTCTTCATCCTATGCACCATTATTGATTTTGTGAAGTTCAAGGCAAACTGACTCTGTGGTGAAATACAAAAATTTGTAGAAACCAGACAGTCTCTCTGGTGAGACCAAGGGACAGATTTACTTCTTGCACCTGCTTTTTCAAGGATAAAACCCAAAATAAGAAACTGTTCATCTGTGGTTCATTTGACCTATATGTCTTTGACCTAATTTGTAGCCACCATATGATTAGTTTCATAGTTGATCTTATTGTAATATTCTGTCTGATTTATATGTTTAAAAAATGCATGCTTTGTTAATAAACTTTACAATCTATTAAGATATTCTTAGGAAGTTGTGTATCTGCCCAAATACAATGTGTATGAGTTGTGTGTCTGCCCAAATACAATGTGTATGTGTTGTGTGTGCTTGTAAACACCATATATGTTTAACTGTTCATGATAGAGCATAATAAGTGTCAACTAACAATTCAATACACATCATTTGGAAATTAGCGTGTGTTCAGCCCCTGCTAAAGGGTGGAGACCCTTCAGATGTGAATAACTATTGCCTATTTCGAAGCTACCTCTCCTGGAGTCTTTCAAGCCCTAGTGAACTCTCAGCTAAATAAATTGCTATTTGAGAAGAACTTCCTGTGTGTGGTTCAGTCTGGTTGTAGTTGACCACAATCTGTTGCTAGCCAGACTCAATAACGTTGGTCTCATTGAAGGGGCTGTCATATCTCACAGAGACAATACACAATGCATCTATGCTTAGAATCACGGGTCTATCTTCATTTTCGATTACTAGAGCTGTACACCAGGGCTCAATTTTAGCTCCATTAAAAAGGTGTAATCTTACAAATACCTAGGTAAATGGGGTGGCAGGGTAGCCTAGTGGTTAGAGCGTTGGACCAGTAAGGTTGCAAGTTCAAATCCCCGAGCTGACAAGGTACAAATATGTAATTCTGCCCCTGACCAGGCAGTTAACCCACTGTTCCTTGGACGTCATTGAAAATAAGAATTTGTTCTTAACTGACTTGCCTAGTAAAATAAAGGTAAAATAAAAGAGTCCAGATGGAATGCCATTCTTCTGTTGTGAGAATTTTCTTGAATTCCAATCTAGTGTGTTTTCTGTTGTTGTGTCTACAGGTGCTTATCGTGTGTCTGTGAAGATAGGAGGTTCTATCACCATCCCATATCCCTATACTCAGGATTATATAAAAAATTGAACTGTTGGTGTAAAGGATCTTATTTCAATCATTTTATTTATTTTGACCTTTATTTAACTAGGCAAGTTATTTATTGGAACAGAAACACTAAACAAAACAACAAAGAGAGTGAAACGAAAAATGAAACAGTCCTCTAAGGTGCAGCAACACAAAACAACTACCCACCAATCATAGTGGGAAAACAGGCTGCCTAAGTATGGTTCAAGTATGGTTCTCAATCAGAGACAACGATTGACAGCTGCCTCTGATTGAGAACCATAGCAGACCAAACACATAGAAATATAAACACAAGAACAAAACATAGAATGCCCACCCCAACTCACTCCCTGACCAAACTAAAATAGAGACATAAAAAAGGAACTAAGGTCAGGACGTGACAATAAGAAGAACACCAGGAAACAAACAGTCTGGCATAAATACCACCACCCACCTGCCCATAGGAGGAAGACACATGGAACTGTTTATAATTGTGATGGTCCCTGGGATGAAACTCCTCCTGAAGCCTGCAGTGAGATGTTTAATAGTCTGATATCTCTGACCTGATGGGAGAAGATCAAAGCAGTGGTGGAGTTGGTGGTCTGGACTGGAGATCATGTGGTGGGCTTTATGCTGGATAGCTCCTTCATTAAGGAACCTTTTTGGAGTGTAGAGTCCAAGCAGTTTAGATGCTGTGTCGTGGATCCTTAATAGTTTACTGTGGTGTGAGACGGTGAGCATGTTGTGATAGTAGATACTTCAGTAGATGAGTAGTGGTGATGATGCTCTGGTAGACTAGAAGAAGGAGTTTGGGTTTGACAGACAGGTTGATCAGATGCCTGATGACAGACAGACGTTGCTGGGACGTCTGTGTTATTTCAGTGGTGTGTTGATCAAAGGTGAGCTTGTGGTCTAACGTAATTCTGAGGTATTTAAATGAAGGAACCATTTCAGCCTCTCCGATGAGGACAGGGCCGTCACAGGTGGGTTTTTTGGGAAGTCAGTGGTTATTTATTTTGTTTTGGAGAAGATGAGATCCGGGTAGTTTTTGCAGCATCATTCACTGAATTGGTTAATGGATGATTGATATTGCTGGAAGGAGGGGGGTCATTCAGGAGGAACAGAATGGCTGTGTCATCAGAATACTTGAAAAGGAGGGTTTTGTGGTCTGTGCTTTGTCAGTCATTGGTGTATAAGTTGTAGACACTGAAAATGTGTTATGCTGTAAACATTTCTGAGTTTTAATGTTTTTATATATCTCTTCCCTGTGTCAGCTATTCTGCAACAAATGGTTGAAGTGTTTTCAAGCATTCTTCTACATTCCATCATCACACATTGTCCCTCTTCTCCTCTCTACCTGTGTGTCCCTGTAAAAAAAGGAACTCAAAACCCAAATGTTAGGCACCCAACAAATTGTAATTCATAACACATTATACGTGTTGCAAATTCATAACATATTGTACAATTTGTAAAATGGACATCCACAAATTAATACATACTATACCATACATAACATATCTGTCGCGATTTCCGCCGAAGTTGGCTCTTCTCCCTGTTCGGGCGGTGCTCGGCGGTCGTCGTCACCGTCCGACGAGCCACTACCGATCCCTTTTTCGTTTGTCTATTGGTTTTGTCTTATTAGTTTCACCTGTGTGTATTTTAGTTTAATTAACGTCCCTATATGTAGTAGGTTGTCCCGCCCTTGTTTTGTGCGGGATTGTTTTCGTATTCATGTCATTTGGTGTAGTGCTTGTGTTTTATTCTCTGGTCTGTTTTTTTTTTATTTTTATCCTGTGTTGGATTATTCACCCTGTGTGTTGGGTTGACCGTGTTTTTTGTGCGCAGGAGAATATGCGCCGGAGAATAAACTGTCAAATTTCTGAAACCTGCTCTCTGCGCCTGATTCCACCCACCTTGATAAAACGTGACAATATCATACTAAAAGGAGTGTCGCATATTTACCTACACAATCATACGACATCATACGAAATGCTGACAAGGTTGCATCTCTCCCTCATCTTCTCCAGACTCAGGTAAGGGCATCATGTTTCTATGATGGAATTCAATCATGGTTCAGTTTATTGCTTTTTGAAGTCAGGGTCTGGGTAAATGCTGAAACTCTGAACACAGGATTATTGTCTGTTTGTTGTCATGTGTGTCCTTTTATTTCTTTTTTGTATCTGTATTTTGAGCGAGGACTTTCTGGTTTTCACTCACACACATCACTCACATTCTTCCTCTAAAAATAAAAAGTATTCTTTAATCATTGGGGGGGGACACTGTAGGTGCAATGGGATTTATCTGTTTTGTATTTTCTTAAATTCCAGTCAACAATATGTGTTTTGTGTCTACAGGTACTGGTGGTCTAACTCTGTCTGTACAGATAGGAGGCTTCATCACTGTCCCATGATAGTGATGGAGCTGGTCGAGAGTTTCAAGTTAATTGGTGTCCACATCACCTTTCAAACTAAGATGCTCCAAAAACGCCAAGATAGCCGTGAAGAGGGCACGACAACACCCATTCCCTCTCAGGAGACTGAAAAGATTTGGCATGGGTCTCCAGATCCTCAAAACATTCTTCAGCTGCACCTAAAGCATTCTGACCGGGTTGCTTCAGCGCCTGGTGTGGCAACTGCTAAGCATCCGACCATACGCAGCTACAGAGAGTAGTGCTTCCTGCCATCCAGGACCTACATGCTAGGTGGTGTTAGAGGAAGGCCCAAAAAATGGTCAAAGACTGCAGCCACCTAAGTAATATACTGTTCTCTCTGCTACGGCATGCGTTACCGGAGTGCCAAGTCTAGGTCCAAAAGGCTCCTTAACAGCTTCTAACTTCAAGCCATAGACTGCTGAACGATTAATGAAATAACCACCCGGACTATTTACATTGACCCCCCGCACTTTACAAATGTACAAATGACCTCGACTAACCTGTACCCCCGCACATTGACTTGGTACCGGTACCTCCTGTATATAGCCTCGTTATTGTTATTTTATTTTGCTTATCTTTAGTTTAGTTTTTAGTTTAGTTTATTTGGTAAATATTTTCTTAACTCTTATTTCTTGAACTGCATTGTTGGTTAAAGGCTCGTAAGTAAGCATCTCACAGTAAGGTCTACACCTGTTGTATTCGGCGCATTTTACAAATCAAATTTGATTTGATGTCCCTATCATCAGGATTACATCAAAAACGTGAAATACTTGTGTCAAGGATATTACCAGGATATGTGCTCTTATGTAGTGGGCACTGACCATCCCAAGAGCACTGATAAGGCCTCAATCTCTCATGACATCAACCAGAGTACCTTCTCTGTTACAGCGAAGAGTCTACAACAAAGTGAGTTCGTAGTTTATTCATATACCAAAAAGATCACCTGCACTTTTAAATAAATTCAATTATTTTTGCACCTGAACCTCTGACTCCATCTCAACTGTTGCTGCTCAACACCAACTAAATAGGCTGCCGGGTCATCCATCTTAACACTATAAGTGATTTTATTTGATGTAAAAATGTGCTAATAAAATACAAATATCAATTGTAGAGCCTTATGTTACAACTAGTTGATAAGAGTGTAATAGTGTTTATCTGCCACTGAGGGGGGCATAGACACTCAAACAGAAGCAGGAAGAGAGTTAAAGACAGCTATAACTATTAGGAAGTTCAGTCATTCTCTTTGGTTCCTTGGTCCTTGACACGCACGCTGTACATTGGTACCATATAACATACGGAGACACACAGCCAGAAATGGTTTCTCATCTCTCCCTCTCCATCGTATTCCTCATCTTCTCCAGACTCTCAGGTAAGGGTAACACTTCTTTAGGGGGGAAATTGTGGCAAGTGGCAGCGTGGTAGATACATATAGCTTGTCCCATTAATTAATCGTAAAATTGAGAATTATCTGAACTTGAAAACAAACATTCTGGATAATGTAGAGAACCTTCAACTATTTATTGATCAACACTTTGATCAACATATCAAAGCGAACAAGAGCAGAACTTTCCTTGAGTGAAACTGAAGGGAAGCCACCATCTAAGCTTCCAAATGTAACAATGGAAGAAGAGGTTTTTATAACAATGGATTACAGCATAAAATTATGGAAGAAATACTAACTGAAAATAAGTTATTGAAAACCACCGTGGACTCCCTAAAAGCCACTACGGCAAGGATCATCAACTAGATCCAGCAGCGGGCTGATCTTTTCTTGAGTGGATGGTCAGGGGGCCGGAACATAATTACAAATCATTTATAGACTGCAAATTGACCGCAAGATGCCGAAACGGATGACTAAAACATAATCACTTCAAACCTTGCTTACATGTGTGTACAATCATTTATATCTCTATTATGCATGGTAATACTATTGAACAGATATCCAAAATTAAAAACACTGAGCTGATTTGCTGGTCTCTTTAGTCTCTAAATACATTTTGTTCAGAAAAAATTGGGCGGCAAAATAAAATCAACTGCGGGGCAAAATAAAATCAACTGCGGGTCAAATTTGGCTCGTAGGCCACCAGTTGCGGAACACTGCACTACGGAGAAGCAATGGTATGTTAATAACACAATTTAAAAAATAATTACTTAATCTGAAGTGTAGAAGTATGAAGACTAATATAGTAATAGTGGCAATAAATGAGGATAAAAATGATTAGGCAACTGGGAAATACGTCAAGGTTTTCATTAAACAATCTCAAGATGAAGGACGAACTGGTGGGCACAAATTATTTTCAAAGGGCCCACAGTTTGGGTGGCAGAGGGGAGGGAAGACACCGTCCTACTGTCAGATATTAGCTTGGCTAACTCGATACAAAATGAATAGGCTAACTCACTTCAAAATTAAGATTGCCTTGCTACAACTGGGTAGGGAGCTGAAGACCACACCGTTCTCTATTAATGGGAAATTTCCCCATGAAATAGTGGAGAGATGATGTGCCCTACCCACTCTCAAAAGGCTCCGAGCAGATACAATGCATTCGGAAAGTATTTTTCCATAATTTGTTACACTACAGTGTTATTCGAAAATGTATTAAATAAATACAAATCCTCATCAATCTACATACAATACCCCATAATGACAAAGTGAAAACAGGTTTTAATTTTTTTTGTAAATGTATTGAAAACAAAAAACAGAAATGCCTTATTTACTTAAGTATTCAGACCGTTTGCTGTGAGACTGGAAATTGGCTGTTTTACTGTGCTGTCCTTTTGGCCGATGTGAATCGTAACAAATATAATTTAAAATAAAAGAATATTGACAGCTCTGTGGGGCTACAATAGGATAGGATAAAGTTTTGATAGAGGAAGAGGGTTAATAACCTGTCTAGGTTCTCTACTGGAGTGGGACTATGTGATCCTATAACAATTGTTATCACTATCTTTTTATCACCATGTAAACAATAAATCTCAATCTCAAACACGCAAAGGAAATATTATTGTTCCGATACACACCGGCAATTTGGGTTGGATGTGTTAACGGGTTCTGTTAACTCTGCTAACGCACGGCTGGCTGGTTAACACTGCGTTAAATGTTACAGCCTTGTTCTAAAATGGATTCAATTCATTTTTTTCCTCACAAATCCTCACAAAACATCCCATAATGACGAAGCAAAAACAGGTTCTTAGAAAATGTTGCAAATGTTAAAAATTAAAAACAGAAATACCTTATTTTCATAAGTATTCAGACCGTTCGCTATGAGACTGGAAATTGAGCTCAGGTCCATTCTGTTTCCATTGATCATCCTTGATGTTACTACAACTTGATTGGGGCCCACCAGTGACCAGTTCAATTGATTAGACATGATTTGGAAAGGCACAACTTCTGACGGTGAAATATATTTCTGGCATAGGAAAAGAAACTTACCAGGGGTGATGACATTAAATAATAAGTTTATTAAAACAGTCCAGTCCACCTAAAAAACTGGAGGTCTTTACACTTCAGTGTTGTTATCCAAAATCCGTAGCACATTGAATTAAAAAGGTGTTGGATATTATTCAATCTGATCAGACAGGTTTTTTACATTGACGATACATTGGAGATTGTATGAGAACAGTACTCGAAACAATTGAACACAAAATATAGGAAACTTTTAATAGAGTATGACTAGAATTTATATTAACATGCCAGGACTATTTAAATGTTGGGGAATATGTTATACAATGGGTTAGAGTTATGTATAGTAACCTTAGGTGTAAAATCATAAATAATGGCTACTTCTCAAAAAGTATTAAGCTGTCAAGAGGACTAAAACAAGGTTGTCCACTGCTGGTGTATCTATTTATTATGGCCATCAAAATGTTAGCTATTAAAACCAGATCCAGCAATAATATAGAGGGGCTAGTAATCCAGGGCTTAAAAACAAAGAGGTCATTGTACGCTGATGACTCATGTTTCCTCTTCAATCTGCATTCTGGATCCCTGCACAGCCTCATGGAGAATATAGATCATTTTTACAATGATACAATGATTACAATGATAACTAAGCATTGGATTCCCCAAAAATAGTGCTTTTACATTACCGTGTAGTTTACCAATAACATTGTCTGACTTGAAGTTGACGTACTCAGTATTCATATCCCTAAAGAAATAAATTAACTCCCTAAAACAAATTTCAATATAAAGTTTGAAAAAATAGACAAGATCTTGCTAGCATGGACAGGTAAATACCTGTATTTGTGGAACAATCACCCTGATTCATTATTTAGTCGTATCCCAGTTTACAGACCTGCCTATGCTGAATGATTTGTTTTTCAAATTATATGAGCAAAAAACATTTCACTATATTTGGAATGGCAAGCTATACAACTTAAAAATGGCTTAGTTTTATAATTAATATCAGTTTGGGGGAGCTAAAATTATTAAATGTTAAAGCATTAAACCTCTTACTAAAAGCATCAGTCATACAAAAGGTGTACTTAAAGCCGAACTTGTTATCAAGTAGATTAATAAGATTGCCTCACCCCTTGTTCAAAAATGTATTTTTCCCCTTTATCCAGATTAAAAACTCTCATTATCAGTTAATTGAAAATTGAATTTTCAAAATATCACCCTTTCTAAAACAAGCCAAACAAAGCTTGCTGCAATTCCAGTTTCATCCTCCAGAAAAAAAACAGAACAAATATTATGGTTCACGTCAAACATGGTAAAAAAATAATATTAACATTATTTATGGAACACAATGTTTTATTTATCTTTATTAATGATATTATGAATAAGAAAGGTGGAGTTATGTCACAAGTGCAGCTAATAAAAATATATGGAAAAGTTGTCTCTATCCAAAATTACAACCAACTGATTGCAACAATACCAGGAAAATGGAAGAGGCAAGTGGAAGGGGGAGAAGTTGGGGATTCTGATTCCATAGAACACGGTTTATGAACTGATACACAAAACAATGCTTGATTACATTTTTTAAAATTACTATTATATACAATTATTTCCACCAACAAAATATTGTGTTAATGGCACCTGCAACCATCTCAGCTCTGCAGATTTTGCTGCGAAGAGACAGAATCATTATGTCACTTATTCTGGTGTTGCCACTATGTAACTTTAATAATAATACTCGTAGTTAAAATATTCATCATTAATTTACAATCTGTAGACACAAAGTGATTAAACAGGTATAGAATGTATGTGAAACATCACAGCACAGTTGAAATATATATGGCACATATAAAAAATCAGAAGGTGATTTACAGAGATTTTAATGATTCATTTTTAAATGAAACCTTTATTTAACTAGGAAAGACAGTTAAGAACAAATTCTTATTTACAATGACGACCTACCCGATAGGTGGGTTGGACTGAGAGCAGCTGAGGGGTGGGATTAGAAGCCCATGAGCTATAATAGTTCTTACTGAAAACACTATATATGTACAGTTGAAGTCGAAGTTTACATACACCGTAGCCAAATACATTTAAACTCAGTTTGTCACAATTCTTGACATTTTATCCACGTAAAAATAACCTGTCTTAGGTCAGTTAGGATCACCAATTTATTATATGAATGTGAAATGTCAGAATAATAGCAGAGAGAATGATTTATTTAATCTTTTATTTATTTCATCACATTCCCAGTGGGTCAGAAGTTTATATACACTCAATTAGTATTTGGTAGCATTGCTTTTAAATTGTTGGGTCAAAAGAGCCAGAAGAGGACTGGCCACCCCACAGCCTGGTTCCTCTCTAGGTTTCTTCCTAGGTTTTGGCCTTTCTAGGGAGTTTTTCCTAGCCACCGTGCTTCTACACCTGCATTGCTTGCTGTTTGGGGTTTTAGGCTGGGTTTCTGTACAGCACTTTGAGATATCAGCTGATGTACGAAGGGCTATATAAATAAAATTTGATTTGGCCCATTCCTCCTGACAGAACTGGTTTAACTGAGTCAGGTTTGTAGGCCTCCTTGCTCACACATGAATTCTGGCCACAAATTTTCTATAGGATTGAGGTCAGGGCTGTGTGATGGCCACTCCAATAATTTGACTCTGTTGTCCTTAAGCCATTTTGCCACAACTTTGGATGTATGCTTTGGGTCATTGTCCATTTGGAAGACCCATTTTCAACCAACTTCCAACTTCCTTTTAACTTCCTGACTGGTGTCTTGAGATGTTACTTCAATATATCCACATAATTTTCCTACCTCATGCCATCTATTTTGTTTAGTGCATCAGTCCCTCTGCAGCAAAGCACCCCCACAACATGATGCTGCCACCCAGTGCTTCACGGTTGAGATGGTGTTCTTCGGCTTGCAAGCCTCCCCTTTTTGCTCCAAACATAACGATGGTCATTATGTCCAAACAATTTTATTTTTGTTTCATCAGACCAGAGGACATTTCTCCAAAAACTACGATCTTTGTCCCCATGTGCAGTTGCAAACCCTAGTCTGGCTTTTTTATGGCAGTTTTGAAACAGTGGCTTCTTCCTTGCTGAGCGTCCTGTCAGGTTATGTTGAAATAGGACTCGTTTTTACTGTGGATATAGATACTTTTGCATCTATTTCCTCAAGCATCTTCACAAGGTTCTTTGCTGTTGTTCTGGGATTGATTTGCACTTTTCGCACCAAAGTACGTTCATCTCTAGGAGACAGAACCAGTCTCCTTCCTGAGTGGTATGACTGCTGTCTCCATGGTGTTTATACTTGCGTACTATTGTTTGTACAGATGAACGTGGTACCTTCAGGCGTTTGGAAATTGTTCCCAATGATGAACCAGACTTGTGGAGGTCTCCAATTTTTTTTCTGAGGTCTTGGCTGATTTCTTTTGATTTTCCCATGATGTCAAGCAAAGAGGCACTGTGAAGGTAGGCCTTGAAATACATCCACAGGTCCACCTCCAATTGACTCAAATGATGTCAAATAACCGGAAGCTCAGAAGCTTCTAAAGCCATGACATCATTTGCTGGAATATTCCAAGCTGCCTGTAAACAATTGTTGTTAAAATGACTTGTGTCATGCACAAAGTAGATGTCCTAACCGACTTGCCAAAACTATAGTTTGTTAACAAGAAATTTGTGGAGTCAATGAAAAACACGTTTTAA
This sequence comes from Oncorhynchus gorbuscha, assembly GCF_021184085.1. Taxonomy (NCBI): domain Eukaryota; kingdom Metazoa; phylum Chordata; class Actinopteri; order Salmoniformes; family Salmonidae; genus Oncorhynchus; species Oncorhynchus gorbuscha. Next base: position 75,227,686 of record NC_060183.1, on the reverse strand, counting down.
TGACTCCAGCCTAAGTGTATGTAAACTTCCAACTGTCACACCCTGACCTTAGTTATCTTTGTTTTCTTTATTATTTTGGTTTGGTCAGGGTGCGACAAGGGGTGGTTTGTTGTGTTTTTGTCCTGTCTAGGGTTTTTAGTTTGTTTATGGAGTTGTAGCTAGTCTAGGTGTTTTGTATGTCTATGTTTATCTAGATTGGTTCTCAATTAGAGGCAGCTGTTTATCGTTGTCTCTGATTGGGAACCATATTTAGACAGCCATATTCCTTGAGTATTTTGTGGGTGATTGTCTATGTTTAGTTCCCTGTGTCAGCACTATTATTATAATATAGCATCACAGTGTTTTTGTAAGTTTAAGTTTCTTCATTTCATTAAAGATGTGTTCTCATCACGCTGCGCCTTGGTCTCATCGCTATAACGGATGTGACTTCAACTGTAGGTCTAGAATGTGAAAGTAACGGGAAAAAGCTGCACAACAAAGTTATTTTTGGATAGGCCAACAACAACAACAAATGTACCATGTTTCTATAAAGTGCTGAAGTTGATGTCAGGGACAGGGACTGGACACATGCTGAAACTCTGAAGACAGGAGCAGTAGCTTGTCTTATCAATAACACTTCCTGTATTATGTATGTTATAGATTACATATCATTTTCATGCTGTGAGAATTTGCTTGAATTCCAATCTAAGGTGTTTTCTGTTGTCTACAGGTGCTTATCGTGTGTCTGTGAAGACAGGAGGCTCCATCACCATCCCATGTCCCTATGATCTGAGATACAAAACACATGTGAAATACTTGTGTAAATTAGGATATTTGCATAGATGCTCCCCTGATGTACATTCTAAGAGCATAAATAAGGCCTCAATCTCTCATTACATCAACAAGCAAACCTTCACTGTGACCATGACTGATCTGAGGACAGAGGACTCTGGACGTTACAGCTGTGCTGTGGAGATCGATGTTGGACCAGATGTCATTATAAAAACATTCCAACTATCTGTCACTCCAGGTAAGATATCTGCAACTCTTCCACATGATTACATGACTGGTGTTCTGGTTACATTTACTGGTATCACTATTGTATCACTATGAGGAATGTTGGTATGTCTACTTTCTGTTCTTTAACAATCATATCATTATGATATTTTTGGTCAGTTGTTACAAAAAACACTTGTTCACTCAGGACCTTCTTTGGTGTGTGTACCTCTGTGTTCAGGTACTCCAGAACTCTATGTGGACCAACAGGAGGTGACTGGAGTTGAAGGAGGGAGTGTCATTGTAAATTGTTACTATAGTAACACTGGAAATAGGAAGGGGTGGTGCAGGATTGGTGGCAGTGGATCCTGTGTGGGGGTGGATTCTGGGACAATAAAGGGAACATCAGTGACTCTACAGCAGACCACTGATGCCACCAGAAGAAATGTCTTAATGGTGACTAAGGGTGGACTGAAGATGGAGAACACTGGCTGGTACAGGTGTGGAGTGGGAGACCTTATAATGCCTGTTCACATCACTGTCAGACAACAAACCACCACACAAAGTACCACCACTATGACCAGTGAGTAGAGAACAATCAGATACTGTAGAATTAAGTATTAACCTGGTGTATCCTGGCTTGTCATCTGAAACAAATTGGATTGCAACCTGATTGAAAACTTTTCGATGTACTTATTGGTGCTAATACTAAGTTAAAATCCACATATTGGGGTAAATTAAATAATCTGGACAAGGTCATAGCTTAGCCACTGTCTTGTTACAGTTCAGTCTACCTTGGGTCTCTCTGGTACACCAGTCATAATGACATTGTTGTTTTCACCTCACAGCAACCCAAGCTCCAACCACTGAACAATCCTCTTTCTCTCCAACTGCTGAGCCTGTTCAGACTGACAACACAGTCCAAGGACCTGAGGGGAGCAAGGAGAAGGTCGCCATGAGGTAATTATCACTCAGACAGCTGTATTTCACACTTACTCTTCCAAATGGATGACAATAGAAATATGCAGAAAGTTAACATGTTCTGTTTTTCATACTAGATTTTAGGGCACAAGGCCAAGATTGTTATAGGCATATACCACTTCCTCCCACCTCTGGTTTGTAGAAGTAGCAGCCTTCTATTCTTGTATGGCCAAGTTTCACACACAAAAGGTGTGAAGAGCTGAACAAATGTTTCCATTTTGTCATAGCAGGAGAAATATATATTTAAATCTGTTTTATGGACTGTACAATAAACACAGTATCACTATCAGTTCCATAGATCTAAATGTCCTACTGATTCCTCTGGGCATGTTGGTGGTGGTGATATCTGGTGTTCTAGTCACATGGAAGATGTGGAGAAAGTATAGTAAGTATTCATTCTATAATAACTGTAATGAAAAAGTAATGTTTGATTCTGGAGATTTCAGGAGACAAATCTTTTCCTTGACGACAACTGTTAGCCTATGTTATAAACAATGAATCTTGACATATGAGACTAAAACGTATAACTCTTCTATGGTGAATTTATTCAGTATTGTTCTAGTGTATCTCAGGTCTCTAATACTGCATCTTTCTTTATTCCAGAGGACAATAAGGCCTTGGACCAGACAACAAACACCTCAGTGGTAGGCTACACTCATGTTCCTCACATCTGTCTCAAGGCCTTGTGGGTAACCCACTGTCTGTGAAAAATGCAGGACATGGCCATGGACAGGACATGAACATCAGATGGACTTAAATCACAAATGAGCTCTTCAGCTATAGCTTCATGTCCATTTTAACTGTACAGTCTATAACCGTTAACTCTATATTTACAGTCAAAAATACCAAGAACTGTAGAGACGGTGTGATTTGAGTTTTTCAAAGTAGATTGCAGTGTTGAGCTAATATTCTGATCTGTAGCGAGCAGCAGTTAGCGAGCAGTTAAGGTGTTGTGATTTCCTGTTTGGCTTTGCAGACACAGTAGGCCTAAGTTGCTTCACTGTGCTCTTCCTATTTGACCTGACTGATACTGTGCTCTTCCTATTTGACCTGACTGATACTGTGCTCTTCCTATTTGACCTGACTGACACAGTGCTGTTTGATAGTAAGGAAGGTCATATCTCAATGTTGTTAAAACAAATACATGCTTTATATTGTGGATTATGTAAATGTTCAAAGGCATCTCATACATGTAGACTGATATGTTTTTATCATCAACCCCCTTTGTCTGTCTACCAGCAGGACCCATTTCCTGCCAATGATGTGATGTACAGCACTGTTGTCCCCAAGAGGAGGAACCAGCTAAATGTACAGACCAAGGTAAGGCTGCTATTCTGATCATAGACTGTTCTCTCTACCTCTGCATGGCAAGCGGTACCAGAGCACCAAGTCTCGGACCAAAAGGCTTCTCAAAAGCTTTCACCCCCAAGCCATCACTCCTGAACAGGTAATCAAATGGCTACCCGGACTATCTGCATTGTGTTTGTGCCCCCCCCCCCCAAACCCCTCTTACGCTGCTGTTACTCTGTTTATCATATCTGCACAGTCACTTTAACCATATCTACATGTACATACTACCTCAATTAGAGCAACAAACTGGTGTTTTCTATAGCCTCGCTACTGTTATTTTTCACTGTCTATTTACTGTTTTATTTCTTTACTTATCTATTCACCTAATACCTATTATTTTTACTTATAAATTGCAGTGTTGGTTATGGCCTGTAAGCATTTCACTAAGGTCTGCACCTGTTGTATTCGGCGCACGTGACAAATAAACTTTGATTTGATGTTGATAAACTGAACAAGATTATAAATGCCTTATTTACAGTTCATATAAGGAAATTAAATTAATTGACCCTAATCTATAGATGTCCCACAAGGAACTTAATATTGGTGGGAACTAGAACTCGCTGTTGTACAGCATCCCAAACTAGTTCAATGCGTGACATGTCTGAGTATACAGGACATGGAAAATCTAGGACATTTTTAGCCTCTAGGAAATGTGTACAGATCCTTGCGACATGGAGTTGTGCATTAACATGCTGAAACATGAGGTGACGGATGAATGGCATGACAATGGGACTCAGGATCGCGTTGTATCTCTGTACATTCAAATTGCCATCGATAAAATGCAATTGCGTTCAATGTCCGTAGCTTATGCATGCCCGTACCATAAACCCACCGCCACCATGGGGCACTCTGTTCACAACTTTGACATCAGCAAATCGCACGCCGCCATGCACATGGTCTGCGGTTGTGAGGCCGGTTGAACGCCCTGCGAAATTATTTAAAATGTAATTGGAAGCGGCTTATAGTAGAGAAATGAACATTCAAGTATATGACAAGAGCTCTGGTGGACATTCCTGCAGTCAGCATGCCAATTGCACGCTCCCTCAAAATATGAGACATCTGTGGCCATTGTGTTGTGACACAACTGCACATTTTAGAGGAACCTTTTATCATTCCCAGCACAATGTGTACTGAACCTTTTGTTCGTAAGAAACATTTCTGGGATCTTTTTATATTAGCTCATGAAACATGGGACCAACACTTTAAATGTTACAATTTAATCTCCACTGAAGAAAAATATAAATGCATCTGTCTTGTACTGTCAGCTATGTGGCAGACCGGGGGGGTAATAGATGAAGTCACATCAGGTTTATTGTCCGATAAGAGAAACATCAGGAAACAAACAACAGTCTGACATAAATAGCACCACCCACCTGCCCATAGGAGGAAGACACATGGAACTGTTTATAATTGTGATGGTCCCTGGGATGTGTTAGAGGAAATTGTAGTTAAGATGATTAATTATGTATACATTATTGATTAGAACCATTTATTCTAATACTATTATGTTATGATATGAAAAGTAAAAGTTATTGGTTAAGCTGTTACTGAAAATGTAAGCAGAACTAATTGATTGTCTGTGCCTCTTGGGAAGGTTAAGGGGAAGAAAAAGCTTTTCAGACAAGATAAGAATGTTTGGATTATGTTCCATTGGTAAGAGAAAAGTATATCTTCTAGACAGGTTGTAATGTCTGGTTTATGAGGGGAGTAGAAAGCATCTCCGGACCTAAACAAAAAACAATGGGGCTATCGTGGGAAACTGATGATGTCATTTTGAGTTTATAACCTGTGGAAATCTGTGTATGTAGTTAGTACTCTCTGGAATTAAACGCTCTTTACCTGGCTTTTAAGACTGGTCTCGATCTACTTCATGCATAATTAATGAACTTACAATTCATTAATGAATTAGAAATGAGTGCGAATTGGTTTTGGCAATTAAAGCATAAAGGAATTTAGAATTCCTCTATCAGGATGAAACTCCTCCTGAAGCCTGCAGTGAGATGTTTAATAGTCTGATATCTCTGACCTGATGGGAGAAGATCAAAGCAGTGGTGGAGTTGGTGGACTGAAGATCATGTGGTGGGCTTTATGCTGGATAGCTCCTTCATTAAGGAACCGTTTTGCAGTGTAGAGTCCAAGCAGTTTAGATGCCGTGTCATGGATCCTTAATAGTTTATTGTGGTGTGAAACTGTGAGCATGTGGTAGCGGACACGTTGCTGGGACGTCTGTTATTTCAGTGGTGTGTTGATCAAAGGTGAGCTTGTGGTCTAACGTAATTCTGAGGTATTTAAATGAAGGAACCATTTCAACAGCCTCTCCTCTGAGGACAGGGTCACAGGTGGGGTTTTTGGGAAAGTCTATGGTTATTTATTTTGTTTAGGAGAAATTGAGATTACTTGTGAAGGGTTTTGTGGTCCATGCTTTGTCAGTCATTGGTGTTCAGGTCTTATACACTGAAAATGTGTTATGCAGTAAACAGTGTTAATGTCTTAATGTATCTCATCCCCATTTCAGCTATTCTGCAACAAATGGTTAGTGTTTTCAAGCTGTAGCCTACACTCCATCACATTGTCCTTCACCTCTCGGCCTGTGTCCCTCCTCTCTTCTAGGGACAACCATATGACGTGGTCTACAGCTCACTAGTCCTTCACCCCACAGGTCAGTGTTGATTTATCTTCTCTCTCATTTACCTACACAGATGATGCTAATCTCTTAACAAAGAAACAAACAGGCAAGACCATACATTACTACTGTATGTGTACAAAACATCACTCTTTAGTAACACACTTTTTATCCTCATCAAACAGAGGCTGACTACATTGTTATCATTATTTCTATAACATGCCTGTATTGTGCAACAAACTACTTTCTGTCCAGAGGGCAGGAACACAGCAGTGACTGACTGAGTGAAGATCTTGGTCCTAAAGAGCCCTTATCCTGGAAAGACAGACCATTCCCCCTCCTGTGTCACAATATGAGTCATGACCATCCTTCTGCCTCCAATATGCTACTGCCCACACCACCTAACCCACCTGTCTCCTTGTGTCCATAATCTACTGAAGACAGTCTACTGTGCTCGTTTTGATTAGCCCTTTTCAATGCCCTTTTCCCTTGTAACTAATCATGATAAAATGTGTATATTAAATGTACAAAATAAATAGCTGTTGCTGAATGCAAAATGGATTGATGTTCGTATTGGTATGTTAAAAGTAGGCTTGAACAAGTCCATAAAATATAATAGTTTCTATTTTTTATTGTATTTTTATTTCACCTTTATTTAACCAAGTAGGTCAGTTAAGAACAAGTTCTCAATTACAACATGCGACCTGGCCAAGATAAAGCATCGCAGTGCGACAACAGTTACACATAAACAAACGTACAGTCAATAACACAAAGAGAAATAGATCTCTGTATAGTGTGTAAATGTAGTAGAGTAGGGAGGTAGGCAATAAATAGGCCATAGAGGGAACATTTCAACTTAGCAGTAATACTGGAGTGATATATGTGCAAGTAGAGATACCTTACAAGAGGTAAGTAATAAGGGGATGAGGTAGTCTGGTGTGCTTTTTACAGATTGGCTGTGTACAGTGATTGGGAAAGATGCTCAGACAGCTGAAACTTGAAGTTAGAGGGAGATATAAGACTTCAAATTCAGAGATTTTTCAGTTTGTTCCTGTCATTGGCAGGAGAGAACTGTAAGAAAAGCGGCAAAATGAAGTGTTGGCTTTGGGGATGAAAAGTGCAATATACCTGCTGGAACGCGTGCTATGGGTGGGTGTTACTATGGTGACCAGTGAGCTGAGACAAAGCTGGGCTTACCTAGCAAAGACTTATAGATGACTTGGAGCTAGTGGGTTTGGCCAAGGATATATCGTGAGGGCCAGCCAACGAGAGCATAGAGGTTGCTGTGGTGGGTAGTATACGGGGCTCTGGTGATTAAATGGATGGCACTGTGATAAATTACATCCAGTTTGCTGAGTAGAGTTTTGGGGGCTATTTTGTAAATGACATCGCCAAAGTCAAGAATCGGTAGGATAGTCAGTTTTACAAGGGTACGTTTGGCGACGTGAGTGAAGGAGGCTTTGTTGCGAAATAGGAAGCCGATTCTAGATTTTATTTTGGATTGGAGATGCTTAATGTCTGGAAGCGTAGAGTCTGGAAGGAGAGTTTAGTCTAACCAGACACCTAGGTATTTGTAGTTGTCCACATATTCTAGGTCGTACCGTCCAGAGTCGTGATGCAAGTCGGGCAGGCGGGTAGCAATCGGTTGAAGATCATGCACTTAGTTTTACTAGCATTTAAAAGCAGTTGGAGGCCATGGAAGGAGTGTTGTATGGCATTGAAGCTCATTTTGGAGGTTTGTTAGCACAGTGTCCAAAGAAGGGCCAGATTTATACAGAATGGTGTCGTCTGCATAGAGGTGGATCAGAGAATCACCATCAGCAAGAGTGACATCATTGATATATACAGAGAAAAGAGTTGGCCCGAGAATTGAGCCCTGTGGCACCCCCATAGTCTGCCAGAGGTCCGGACAACAGGCCCTCCAATTTGAAACACTGAACTCTATCTGAGAAGTAGTTGGTGAGGCAGTCATTTGAGAAACCAAGGCTATTGAGTCTGCCGATAAGAATGTGGTGATTGACAGAGTCGAAAGCCTTGGCCAGGTCGATGAAGATGGCTGCACCATCGATGGCGGTTATGATATCGTTTAGAACCTTGAGCGTGGCTGAGGTGCACCCATGACCTGCTCGGAAACCAGATTGCATAGTGGAGATGCTATGGTGGGATTCGAAATGGTTGGTGATCTGTTTATTAACTTGGCTTTCGATGATTTTAGAATGGCAGGGCAGGATGGATATAGGTCTACAACAGTTTGGGTCTAAGGTGTCTCCCCTTTGAAGACAGGGATGACAGCGGCAGCATTCCAATTTTTGGGGATCTCAGATGATACAAAAGAGAGGTTGAATAGGCTAATTTCATAAAGAGAGGGTCCAGATTGTCTTGCCCAGTTGATTTGAAGGGATCCAGATTTTGCAGCTCTTTCAAAACATCAGCTGTTTGAATTTGGGTGAAGGAGAAGCGGGGGAGGTTTGGTCAAGTTGCTGCAGGCGGGGCTGAGGTGTTGGCCGGGGTAGGACTAGCCAGGTGGAAAGCATGGCCAGCCATTGAAAAATGCTTATTGAAATTATCAATTATCGTAGATATATCGGTGGTGACAATGTTTCCTATCCTCAGTGCAGTGGGCAGCTGGGAGAAGGTGCTCTTATTCTCCATGGACTTTACAGTGTCCCAAAACTTTTTGTAATTAGTGCAACAGGAAGCAAATTTCTGTTTGAAAAAGCTAGCCTTAGCTTCCCTAACTGACTGAGTATATTAGTTCCTGACTTCCCTGAAAAGTTGCATATTGCGGGGCTAATTGATGCTATTGCAGAATGCCACAGGATGTTTTTGTGCTGGTCAAGGGCAGTCAAGTCTGGGGTGAACCAAAGGCTATATCTGTTCTTAGTTCTACATTTTTTGAATGGGGCATCCTTATTTAAGATGGAAAGGAAAGCACTTTTGAAGAGCAACCAGGCATCCTCTACTGACAGGATGAGGTCAATATCCTTCCAGTATACCCGGGCCAGGTCGGCTAGAAAGGCCTGCTCACAGGAGGGGGGTGGTCGTTTGACCACGGACTCATGACGCACGCAGGCAATGAGGCGGTGATCGCTGAGATCCTGGTTGAAAACAGCAGAGGTGTATTTAGAGGGCCAGTTGGTCAGGATGATATCTAAGACGGTGCCCATGGTTACGGATTTGAGGTTGTACCTGGTAGGTTCCTTGATAATTTGTGTGAGATTGAGGGCATCAAGTTTAGATTGTACGACGGCCGGGGTGTAAAGCATATCCCAGTTTATGTCACCTAATAGTATGAACTCTGAACATAGATAGGGGGCAATCAATCCACATACGGTGTCCAGGGCACAGGTGGGGGCTGAAGGGGTCTATAACAAGCTGCAACGTTAAGAGACTTGTTTCTGTAAAGTTGGATTTTTAAAAGAAGAAGTTCGAATTGTTTGGGCACAGACCTGGACAGAATGACAGGACTCTGCAGGCTAACTCCGCCTCCTTTGGTAGTTCTATCTTGTCGGAAAATGTTATAGTTAGGGATGGAAATGTCAGGATTTTTGGTGGCCTTCCTAAGCCAGGATTCAGACACGGCTAGGACATTCGAGTTGGTGTGCTAAAGTGTGCTAAAGCCAAAGCAGTGAATAAAACAAACTTAGGGAGGAGGCTTCTAATTTTAACCTGCATGGAACCAATGCTTTTACGGTTACAGAAGTCAACAAATGAGAGCGCCTGGGGAATGGGAATGATGCAGGGGGCTGCAGGGCCTGGGTTAACCTCTACATAACCAGAGGAACAGAGGAGGAGTAGGATAAGAGTACAGCTAAATGCTTAAAGAACTGGTTGTCTAGTGCGTTCAGATCAGAGGGTATTGGGGGCAGGTTTCTGGGCACGGAAGGATAGATTCAAGGCATAATGCATTTAAATGCTCTTATCCAGAGACAAATTGGTGCATTCACCTTATGACATCCAGTGGGACAGTCACTTAACAATAGGAGGGGGGGTGGGGTGAGAGGGAGGTATTCCTTAGGTGGGGTTTCAGGTGTCTGGAAGGTGGTGATTGAGCGTGAGGGAGTTTGTTCCACCATTGGGGGCCAGACAAGGGTATGGTAGGATGTGAGTACAGTGGAGGTAAGCCTAGGCATTGAGTGACGATGAGAGAGGTTTTGTCTCTAGAAGCACCATTTAAGCCAGGTGCGGTCACCAGATGTGTGGGGGGTGGAACAACAGGACTAGCTGAGGCATATTGAGCAGGGCTGGAGGCTCTACAGTGAAATAAAACACACGTTTCTAACCAAAACAGCAATAGACAAGACATTAGGGAGAGGCATGTGTGGCAGAGTAATCATATAGGCTCCAGTGAGTAGCTAGGCGTGCTGGAAGCACGGATATTCAGACAGCTAGCAGGCCGGGGCTAGCAGATGCGCCTCATGGGGACGTCGCAACGCCTGTTGAAACTGCCTCGGACGGTTACATCAACAGACCAGTCGTGATGGATCGGTGGGGCTCCGTGTCGGCAGCAACGTGTCCAGGCCAATTGGCAAAGAGGTCATTGAAGCCCAGGAATTCTTGATAGATCTATCTATCGAGCTGTGCAGGCTGGCAGGAATTGACCGGGCTGAAGCTAACAGATGTCCCAGTTAACGGTGATGGCCAACTAGCATTGGCTAACTGACTACTAGCTCGTAGCTGGCTAGCTTGAAGGGGGTTAAGATTCTAAAGTATAAAAAATAGCAGATCCATACTGCATTGGGTGAGGCGGGTTGCAGGAGAGTATGTTCATTCCGTAGATGGAAAAATGAGATAAAAAATAAATATATACGAAGAAAGAAACAATATATACAAGGGACGGGACAAGACAAGCAAAACATCTCACTACTACGCCATCTTGGATTGCCTAGATTATTATAATTGACGATGTATTCTCTCAGGTGAGACCTGATATTGGGAGGTCATTGTTTGCGGATGATGAAGTGCTGTGGAAGAGAGGGAGAAATATTACCCATACAGCCAGAAAAGTTCAAAAAGCGATTAGTGAAGTAGAGTAGTGGTCCCTCAGGTGGGGCTTCAAGTTTTCAGTTGAGAAAACACAGACTGTGTTTTTTTTCTAGAAGGAAGGTTGGGGATGAAATATACTTGAAGTTGAATGAAAGGAATCTGGAGAGGGTGGGCGGGGTATAGGTTCCAGGGGTCTGGTTTGTCACTTCCAATGACATAGGTGGTGCATGGGTGGGCACGTCAGTCATCCGAACTTCCGAATACTGCCCCCTAGCCTTAAGACGTTAACAGAGTAGTTGTCAAAGGAAAGAAAATATTGAATGTGTTTTGTTGCTTGTCAGGAATGGAGTGGGGGGGCAGATAGAATGGTGTTGAAAAGTATATATATACCGCTGTTATGGAAGTATAGCATATGGATCAGCAGCTCAGACATCTTTTAAAAAGCTAGATGTAATCCAGGCCCACGCCCCTAAGAACATATTATGGAGCATCGTGGCCATATTATCGTATGGCCAAGTTTCACACATAAAAGGCGTAAAGAGTTTAACAAATATTTCCATTTAGTCATAGCAGCACAAAAAGGATCATAAAAAATATTTATATCTTAGATGTGTTATGGATAATATTTTACAATAAACAGTCTTTCACCGTCCGTTACAAAGATCTAACAGTCCTATTGATTCCTCTGGGCAGGTTGGTGGTGGTGATAGTTGGTGTCCTAGTCACACAGAAGATGCCTACACTACCACCTTCACTGATTCACACTCATTAAATACCTTGAGTGGTCCAAATCATCACCGCTGAAGCAAACTGTTAAATATACAATTCCTCTAGATATAGAAAGAATTCCCTTTACAATTCCCTTTAAAGAAATGTAATTGTATTGCAGCAATTTACAAAGGAACATGTTCTAAATGTTTAAATTATTCTCCAGATGGGAGAGAACATTCTTCTACCTGCCAAACATTGTTAAAGCAGTGCTCTTCATCCTATGCACCATTATTGATTTTGTGAAGTTCAAGGCAAACTGACTCTGTGGTGAAATACAAAAATTTGTAGAAACCAGACAGTCTCTCTGGTGAGACCAAGGGACAGATTTACTTCTTGCACCTGCTTTTTCAAGGATAAAACCCAAAATAAGAAACTGTTCATCTGTGGTTCATTTGACCTATATGTCTTTGACCTAATTTGTAGCCACCATATGATTAGTTTCATAGTTGATCTTATTGTAATATTCTGTCTGATTTATATGTTTAAAAAATGCATGCTTTGTTAATAAACTTTACAATCTATTAAGATATTCTTAGGAAGTTGTGTATCTGCCCAAATACAATGTGTATGAGTTGTGTGTCTGCCCAAATACAATGTGTATGTGTTGTGTGTGCTTGTAAACACCATATATGTTTAACTGTTCATGATAGAGCATAATAAGTGTCAACTAACAATTCAATACACATCATTTGGAAATTAGCGTGTGTTCAGCCCCTGCTAAAGGGTGGAGACCCTTCAGATGTGAATAACTATTGCCTATTTCGAAGCTACCTCTCCTGGAGTCTTTCAAGCCCTAGTGAACTCTCAGCTAAATAAATTGCTATTTGAGAAGAACTTCCTGTGTGTGGTTCAGTCTGGTTGTAGTTGACCACAATCTGTTTCTAGCCAGACTCAATAACGTTGGTCTCATTGAAGGGGCTGTCATATCTCACAGAGACAATACACAATGCATCTATGCTTAGAATCACGGGTCTATCTTCATTTTCGATTACTAGAGCTGTACACCAGGGCTCAATTTTAGCTCCATTAAAAAGGTGTAATCTTACAAATACCTAGGTAAATGGGGTGGCAGGGTAGCCTAGTGGTTAGAGCGTTGGACCAGTAAGGTTGCAAGTTCAAATCCCCGAGCTGACAAGGTACAAATATGTAATTCTGCCCCTGACCAGGCAGTTAACCCACTGTTCCTTGGACGTCATTGAAAATAAGAATTTGTTCTTAACTGACTTGCCTAGTAAAATAAAGGTAAAATAAAAGAGTCCAGATGGAATGCCATTCTTCTGTTGTGAGAATTTTCTTGAATTCCAATCTAGTGTGTTTTCTGTTGTTGTGTCTACAGGTGCTTATCGTGTGTCTGTGAAGATAGGAGGTTCTATCACCATCCCATATCCCTATACTCAGGATTATATAAAAAATTGAACTGTTGGTGTAAAGGATCTTATTTCAATCATTTTATTTATTTTGACCTTTATTTAACTAGGCAAGTTATTTATTGGAACAGAAACACTAAACAAAACAACAAAGAGAGTGAAACGAAAAATGAAACAGTCCTCTAAGGTGCAGCAACACAAAACAACTACCCACCAATCATAGTGGGAAAACAGGCTGCCTAAGTATGGTTCAAGTATGGTTCTCAATCAGAGACAACGATTGACAGCTGCCTCTGATTGAGAACCATAGCAGACCAAACACATAGAAATATAAACACAAGAACAAAACATAGAATGCCCACCCCAACTCACTCCCTGACCAAACTAAAATAGAGACATAAAAAAGGAACTAAGGTCAGGACGTGACAATAAGAAGAACACCAGGAAACAAACAGTCTGGCATAAATACCACCACCCACCTGCCCATAGGAGGAAGACACATGGAACTGTTTATAATTGTGATGGTCCCTGGGATGAAACTCCTCCTGAAGCCTGCAGTGAGATGTTTAATAGTCTGATATCTCTGACCTGATGGGAGAAGATCAAAGCAGTGGTGGAGTTGGTGGTCTGGACTGGAGATCATGTGGTGGGCTTTATGCTGGATAGCTCCTTCATTAAGGAACCTTTTTGGAGTGTAGAGTCCAAGCAGTTTAGATGCTGTGTCGTGGATCCTTAATAGTTTACTGTGGTGTGAGACGGTGAGCATGTTGTGATAGTAGATACTTCAGTAGATGAGTAGTGGTGATGATGCTCTGGTAGACTAGAAGAAGGAGTTTGGGTTTGACAGACAGGTTGATCAGATGCCTGATGACAGACAGACGTTGCTGGGACGTCTGTGTTATTTCAGTGGTGTGTTGATCAAAGGTGAGCTTGTGGTCTAACGTAATTCTGAGGTATTTAAATGAAGGAACCATTTCAGCCTCTCCGATGAGGACAGGGCCGTCACAGGTGGGTTTTTTTGGGAAGTCAGTGGTTATTTATTTTGTTTTGGAGAAGATGAGATCCGGGTAGTTTTTGCAGCATCATTCACTGAATTGGTTAATGGATGATTGATATTGCTGGAAGGAGGGGGGTCATTCAGGAGGAACAGAATGGCTGTGTCATCAGAATACTTGAAAAGGAGGGTTTTGTGGTCTGTGCTTTGTCAGTCATTGGTGTATAAGTTGTAGACACTGAAAATGTGTTATGCTGTAAACATTTCTGAGTTTTAATGTTTTTATATATCTCTTCCCTGTGTCAGCTATTCTGCAACAAATGGTTGAAGTGTTTTCAAGCATTCTTCTACATTCCATCATCACACATTGTCCCTCTTCTCCTCTCTACCTGTGTGTCCCTGTAAAAAAAGGAACTCAAAACCCAAATGTTAGGCACCCAACAAATTGTAATTCATAACACATTATACGTGTTGCAAATTCATAACATATTGTACAATTTGTAAAATGGACATCCACAAATTAATACATACTATACCATACATAACATATCTGTCGCGATTTCCGCCGAAGTTGGCTCTTCTCCCTGTTCGGGCGGTGCTCGGCGGTCGTCGTCACCGTCCGACGAGCCACTACCGATCCCTTTTTCGTTTGTCTATTGGTTTTGTCTTATTAGTTTCACCTGTGTGTATTTTAGTTTAATTAACGTCCCTATATGTAGTAGGTTGTCCCGCCCTTGTTTTGTGCGGGATTGTTTTCGTATTCATGTCATTTGGTGTAGTGCTTGTGTTTTATTCTCTGGTCTGTTTTTTTTTTTATTTTTATCCTGTGTTGGATTATTCACCCTGTGTGTTGGGTTGACCGTGTTTTTTGTGCGCAGGAGAATATGCGCCGGAGAATAAACTGTCAAATTTCTGAAACCTGCTCTCTGCGCCTGATTCCACCCACCTTGATAAAACGTGACAATATCATACTAAAAGGAGTGTCGCATATTTACCTACACAATCATACGACATCATACGAAATGCTGACAAGGTTGCATCTCTCCCTCATCTTCTCCAGACTCAGGTAAGGGCATCATGTTTCTATGATGGAATTCAATCATGGTTCAGTTTATTGCTTTTTGAAGTCAGGGTCTGGGTAAATGCTGAAACTCTGAACACAGGATTATTGTCTGTTTGTTGTCATGTGTGTCCTTTTATTTCTTTTTTGTATCTGTATTTTGAGCGAGGACTTTCTGGTTTTCACTCACACACATCACTCACATTCTTCCTCTAAAAATAAAAAGTATTCTTTAATCATTGGGGGGGACACTGTAGGTGCAATGGGATTTATCTGTTTTGTATTTTCTTAAATTCCAGTCAACAATATGTGTTTTGTGTCTACAGGTACTGGTGGTCTAACTCTGTCTGTACAGATAGGAGGCTTCATCACTGTCCCATGATAGTGATGGAGCTGGTCGAGAGTTTCAAGTTAATTGGTGTCCACATCACCTTTCAAACTAAGATGCTCCAAAAACGCCAAGATAGCCGTGAAGAGGGCACGACAACACCCATTCCCTCTCAGGAGACTGAAAAGATTTGGCATGGGTCTCCAGATCCTCAAAACATTCTTCAGCTGCACCTAAAGCATTCTGACCGGGTTGCTTCAGCGCCTGGTGTGGCAACTGCTAAGCATCCGACCATACGCAGCTACAGAGAGTAGTGCTTCCTGCCATCCAGGACCTACATGCTAGGTGGTGTTAGAGGAAGGCCCAAAAAATGGTCAAAGACTGCAGCCACCTAAGTAATATACTGTTCTCTCTGCTACGGCATGCGTTACCGGAGTGCCAAGTCTAGGTCCAAAAGGCTCCTTAACAGCTTCTAACTTCAAGCCATAGACTGCTGAACGATTAATGAAATAACCACCCGGACTATTTACATTGACCCCCCGCACTTTACAAATGTACAAATGACCTCGACTAACCTGTACCCCGCACATTGACTTGGTACCGGTACCTCCTGTATATAGCCTCGTTATTGTTATTTTATTTTGCTTATCTTTAGTTTAGTTTTTAGTTTAGTTTATTTGGTAAATATTTTCTTAACTCTTATTTCTTGAACTGCATTGTTGGTTAAAGGCTCGTAAGTAAGCATCTCACAGTAAGGTCTACACCTGTTGTATTCGGCGCATTTTACAAATCAAATTTGATTTGATGTCCCTATCATCAGGATTACATCAAAAACGTGAAATACTTGTGTCAAGGATATTACCAGGATATGTGCTCTTATGTAGTGGGCACTGACCATCCCAAGAGCACTGATAAGGCCTCAATCTCTCATGACATCAACCAGAGTACCTTCTCTGTTACAGCGAAGAGTCTACAACAAAGTGAGTTCGTAGTTTATTCATATACCAAAAAGATCACCTGCACTTTTAAATAAATTCAATTATTTTTGCACCTGAACCTCTGACTCCATCTCAACTGTTGCTGCTCAACACCAACTAAATAGGCTGCCGGGTCATCCATCTTAACACTATAAGTGATTTTATTTGATGTAAAAATGTGCTAATAAAATACAAATATCAATTGTAGAGCCTTATGTTACAACTAGTTGATAAGAGTGTAATAGTGTTTATCTGCCACTGAGGGGGGCATAGACACTCAAACAGAAGCAGGAAGAGAGTTAAAGACAGCTATAACTATTAGGAAGTTCAGTCATTCTCTTTGGTTCCTTGGTCCTTGACACGCACGCTGTACATTGGTACCATATAACATACGGAGACACACAGCCAGAAATGGTTTCTCATCTCTCCCTCTCCATCGTATTCCTCATCTTCTCCAGACTCTCAGGTAAGGGTAACACTTCTTTAGGGGGGAAATTGTGGCAAGTGGCAGCGTGGTAGATACATATAGCTTGTCCCATTAATTAATCGTAAAATTGAGAATTATCTGAACTTGAAAACAAACATTCTGGATAATGTAGAGAACCTTCAACTATTTATTGATCAACACTTTGATCAACATATCAAAGCGAACAAGAGCAGAACTTTCCTTGAGTGAAACTGAAGGGAAGCCACCATCTAAGCTTCCAAATGTAACAATGGAAGAAGAGGTTTTTATAACAATGGATTACAGCATAAAATTATGGAAGAAATACTAACTGAAAATAAGTTATTGAAAACCACCGTGGACTCCCTAAAAGCCACTACGGCAAGGATCATCAACTAGATCCAGCAGCGGGCTGATCTTTTCTTGAGTGGATGGTCAGGGGGCCGGAACATAATTACAAATCATTTATAGACTGCAAATTGACCGCAAGATGCCGAAACGGATGACTAAAACATAATCACTTCAAACCTTGCTTACATGTGTGTACAATCATTTATATCTCTATTATGCATGGTAATACTATTGAACAGATATCCAAAATTAAAAACACTGAGCTGATTTGCTGGTCTCTTTACAGTCTCTAAATACATTTTGTTCAGAAAAAATTGGGCGGCAAAATAAAATCAACTGCGGGGCAAAATAAAATCAACTGCGGGTCAAATTTGGCTCGTAGGCCACCAGTTGCGGAACACTGCACTACGGAGAAGCAATGGTATGTTAATAACACAATTTAAAAAATAATTACTTAATCTGAAGTGTAGAAGTATGAAGACTAATATAGTAATAGTGGCAATAAATGAGGATAAAAATGATTAGGCAACTGGGAAATACGTCAAGGTTTTCATTAAACAATCTCAAGATGAAGGACGAACTGGTGGGCACAAATTATTTTCAAAGGGCCCACAGTTTGGGTGGCAGAGGGGAGGGAAGACACCGTCCTACTGTCAGATATTAGCTTGGCTAACTCGATACAAAATGAATAGGCTAACTCACTTCAAAATTAAGATTGCCTTGCTACAACTGGGTAGGGAGCTGAAGACCACACCGTTCTCTATTAATGGGAAATTTCCCCATGAAATAGTGGAGAGATGATGTGCCCTACCCACTCTCAAAAGGCTCCGAGCAGATACAATGCATTCGGAAAGTATTTTTCCATAATTTGTTACACTACAGTGTTATTCGAAAATGTATTAAATAAATACAAATCCTCATCAATCTACATACAATACCCCATAATGACAAAGTGAAAACAGGTTTTAATTTTTTTTGTAAATGTATTGAAAACAAAAAACAGAAATGCCTTATTTACTTAAGTATTCAGACCGTTTGCTGTGAGACTGGAAATTGGCTGTTTTACTGTGCTGTCCTTTTGGCCGATGTGAATCGTAACAAATATAATTTAAAATAAAAGAATATTGACAGCTCTGTGGGGCTACAATAGGATAGGATAAAGTTTTGATAGAGGAAGAGGGTTAATAACCTGTCTAGGTTCTCTACTGGAGTGGGACTATGTGATCCTATAACAATTGTTATCACTATCTTTTTATCACCATGTAAACAATAAATCTCAATCTCAAACACGCAAAGGAAATATTATTGTTCCGATACACACCGGCAATTTGGGTTGGATGTGTTAACGGGTTCTGTTAACTCTGCTAACGCACGGCTGGCTGGTTAACACTGCGTTAAATGTTACAGCCTTGTTCTAAAATGGATTCAATTCATTTTTTCCTCACAAATCCTCACAAAACATCCCATAATGACGAAGCAAAAACAGGTTCTTAGAAAATGTTGCAAATGTTAAAAATTAAAAACAGAAATACCTTATTTTCATAAGTATTCAGACCGTTCGCTATGAGACTGGAAATTGAGCTCAGGTCCATTCTGTTTCCATTGATCATCCTTGATGTTACTACAACTTGATTGGGGCCCACCAGTGACCAGTTCAATTGATTAGACATGATTTGGAAAGGCACAACTTCTGACGGTGAAATATATTTCTGGCATAGGAAAAGAAACTTACCAGGGGTGATGACATTAAATAATAAGTTTATTAAAACAGTCCAGTCCACCTAAAAAACTGGAGGTCTTTACACTTCAGTGTTGTTATCCAAAATCCGTAGCACATTGAATTAAAAAGGTGTTGGATATTATTCAATCTGATCAGACAGGTTTTTTACATTGACGATACATTGGAGATTGTATGAGAACAGTACTCGAAACAATTGAACACAAAATATAGGAAACTTTTAATAGAGTATGACTAGAATTTATATTAACATGCCAGGACTATTTAAATGTTGGGGAATATGTTATACAATGGGTTAGAGTTATGTATAGTAACCTTAGGTGTAAAATCATAAATAATGGCTACTTCTCAAAAAGTATTAAGCTGTCAAGAGGACTAAAACAAGGTTGTCCACTGCTGGTGTATCTATTTATTATGGCCATCAAAATGTTAGCTATTAAAACCAGATCCAGCAATAATATAGAGGGGCTAGTAATCCAGGGCTTAAAAACAAAGAGGTCATTGTACGCTGATGACTCATGTTTCCTCTTCAATCTGCATTCTGGATCCCTGCACAGCCTCATGGAGAATATAGATCATTTTTACAATGATACAATGATTACAATGATAACTAAGCATTGGATTCCCCAAAAATAGTGCTTTTACATTACCGTGTAGTTTACCAATAACATTGTCTGACTTGAAGTTGACGTACTCAGTATTCATATCCCTAAAGAAATAAATTAACTCCCTAAAACAAATTTCAATATAAAGTTTGAAAAAATAGACAAGATCTTGCTAGCATGGACAGGTAAATACCTGTATTTGTGGAACAATCACCCTGATTCATTATTTAGTCGTATCCCAGTTTACAGACCTGCCTATGCTGAATGATTTGTTTTTCAAATTATATGAGCAAAAAACATTTCACTATATTTGGAATGGCAAGCTATACAACTTAAAAATGGCTTAGTTTTATAATTAATATCAGTTTGGGGGAGCTAAAATTATTAAATGTTAAAGCATTAAACCTCTTACTAAAAGCATCAGTCATACAAAAGGTGTACTTAAAGCCGAACTTGTTATCAAGTAGATTAATAAGATTGCCTCACCCCTTGTTCAAAAATGTATTTTTCCCCTTTATCCAGATTAAAAACTCTCATTATCAGTTAATTGAAAATTGAATTTTCAAAATATCACCCTTTCTAAAACAAGCCAAACAAAGCTTGCTGCAATTCCAGTTTCATCCTCCAGAAAAAAACAGAACAAATATTATGGTTCACGTCAAACATGGTAAAAAAATAATATTAACATTATTTATGGAACACAATGTTTTATTTATCTTTATTAATGATATTATGAATAAGAAAGGTGGAGTTATGTCACAAGTGCAGCTAATAAAAATATATGGAAAAGTTGTCTCTATCCAAAATTACAACCAACTGATTGCAACAATACCAGGAAAATGGAAGAGGCAAGTGGAAGGGGGAGAAGTTGGGGATTCTGATTCCATAGAACACGGTTTATGAACTGATACACAAAACAATGCTTGATTACATTTTTAAAATTACTATTATATACAATTATTTCCACCAACAAAATATTGTGTTAATGGCACCTGCAACCATCTCAGCTCTGCAGATTTTGCTGCGAAGAGACAGAATCATTATGTCACTTATTCTGGTGTTGCCACTATGTAACTTTAATAATAATACTCGTAGTTAAAATATTCATCATTAATTTACAATCTGTAGACACAAAGTGATTAAACAGGTATAGAATGTATGTGAAACATCACAGCACAGTTGAAATATATATGGCACATATAAAAAATCAGAAGGTGATTTACAGAGATTTTAATGATTCATTTTTAAATGAAACCTTTATTTAACTAGGAAAGACAGTTAAGAACAAATTCTTATTTACAATGACGACCTACCCGATAGGTGGGTTGGACTGAGAGCAGCTGAGGGGTGGGATTAGAAGCCCATGAGCTATAATAGTTCTTACTGAAAACACTATATATGTACAGTTGAAGTCGAAGTTTACATACACCGTAGCCAAATACATTTAAACTCAGTTTGTCACAATTCTTGACATTTTATCCACGTAAAAATAACCTGTCTTAGGTCAGTTAGGATCACCAATTTATTATATGAATGTGAAATGTCAGAATAATAGCAGAGAGAATGATTTATTTAATCTTTTATTTATTTCATCACATTCCCAGTGGGTCAGAAGTTTATATACACTCAATTAGTATTTGGTAGCATTGCTTTTAAATTGTTGGGTCAAAAGAGCCAGAAGAGGACTGGCCACCCCACAGCCTGGTTCCTCTCTAGGTTTCTTCCTAGGTTTTGGCCTTTCTAGGGAGTTTTTCCTAGCCACCGTGCTTCTACACCTGCATTGCTTGCTGTTTGGGGTTTTAGGCTGGGTTTCTGTACAGCACTTTGAGATATCAGCTGATGTACGAAGGG
Source organism: Oncorhynchus gorbuscha (assembly GCF_021184085.1). NCBI lineage: Eukaryota > Metazoa > Chordata > Actinopteri > Salmoniformes > Salmonidae > Oncorhynchus > Oncorhynchus gorbuscha. The sequence goes on along the minus strand of NC_060183.1, from coordinate 75,206,284 downwards.
CTATATAAATAAAATTTGATTTGGCCCATTCCTCCTGACAGAACTGGTTTAACTGAGTCAGGTTTGTAGGCCTCCTTGCTCACACATGAATTCTGGCCACAAATTTTCTATAGGATTGAGGTCAGGGCTGTGTGATGGCCACTCCAATAATTTGACTCTGTTGTCCTTAAGCCATTTTGCCACAACTTTGGATGTATGCTTTGGGTCATTGTCCATTTGGAAGACCCATTTTCAACCAACTTCCAACTTCCTTTTAACTTCCTGACTGGTGTCTTGAGATGTTACTTCAATATATCCACATAATTTTCCTACCTCATGCCATCTATTTTGTTTAGTGCATCAGTCCCTCTGCAGCAAAGCACCCCCACAACATGATGCTGCCACCCAGTGCTTCACGGTTGAGATGGTGTTCTTCGGCTTGCAAGCCTCCCCTTTTTGCTCCAAACATAACGATGGTCATTATGTCCAAACAATTTTATTTTTGTTTCATCAGACCAGAGGACATTTCTCCAAAAACTACGATCTTTGTCCCCATGTGCAGTTGCAAACCCTAGTCTGGCTTTTTTATGGCAGTTTTGAAACAGTGGCTTCTTCCTTGCTGAGCGTCCTGTCAGGTTATGTTGAAATAGGACTCGTTTTTACTGTGGATATAGATACTTTTGCATCTATTTCCTCAAGCATCTTCACAAGGTTCTTTGCTGTTGTTCTGGGATTGATTTGCACTTTCGCACCAAAGTACGTTCATCTCTAGGAGACAGAACCAGTCTCCTTCCTGAGTGGTATGACTGCTGTCTCCATGGTGTTTATACTTGCGTACTATTGTTTGTACAGATGAACGTGGTACCTTCAGGCGTTTGGAAATTGTTCCCAATGATGAACCAGACTTGTGGAGGTCTCCAATTTTTTTTCTGAGGTCTTGGCTGATTTCTTTTGATTTTCCCATGATGTCAAGCAAAGAGGCACTGTGAAGGTAGGCCTTGAAATACATCCACAGGTCCACCTCCAATTGACTCAAATGATGTCAAATAACCGGAAGCTCAGAAGCTTCTAAAGCCATGACATCATTTGCTGGAATATTCCAAGCTGCCTGTAAACAATTGTTGTTAAAATGACTTGTGTCATGCACAAAGTAGATGTCCTAACCGACTTGCCAAAACTATAGTTTGTTAACAAGAAATTTGTGGAGTCAATGAAAAACACGTTTTAATGACTCCAGCCTAAGTGTATGTAAACTTCCAACTGTCACACCCTGACCTTAGTTATCTTTGTTTTCTTTATTATTTTGGTTTGGTCAGGGTGCGACAAGGGGTGGTTTGTTGTGTTTTTGTCCTGTCTAGGGTTTTTAGTTTGTTTATGGAGTTGTAGCTAGTCTAGGTGTTTTGTATGTCTATGTTTATCTAGATTGGTTCTCAATTAGAGGCAGCTGTTTATCGTTGTCTCTGATTGGGAACCATATTTAGACAGCCATATTCCTTGAGTATTTTGTGGGTGATTGTCTATGTTTAGTTCCCTGTGTCAGCACTATTATTATAATATAGCATCACAGTGTTTTTGTAAGTTTAAGTTTCTTCATTTCATTAAAGATGTGTTCTCATCACGCTGCGCCTTGGTCTCATCGCTATAACGGATGTGACTTCAACTGTAGGTCTAGAATGTGAAAGTAATGGGAAAAAGCTGCACAACAAAGTTATTTTTGGATAGGCCAACAACAACAACAAATGTACCATGTTTCTATAAAGTGCTGAAGTTGATGTCAGGGACAGGGACTGGACACATGCTGAAACTCTGAAGACAGGAGCAGTAGCTTGTCTTATCAATAACACTTCCTGTATTATGTATGTTATAGATTACATATCATTTTCATGCTGTGAGAATTTGCTTGAATTCCAATCTAAGGTGTTTTCTGTTGTCTACAGGTGCTTATCGTGTGTCTGTGAAGACAGGAGGCTCCATCACCATCCCATGTCCCTATGATCTGAGATACAAAACACATGTGAAATACTTGTGTAAATTAGGATATTTGCATAGATGCTCCCCTGATGTACATTCTAAGAGCATAAATAAGGCCTCAATCTCTCATTACATCAACAAGCAAACCTTCACTGTGACCATGACTGATCTGAGGACAGAGGACTCTGGACGTTACAGCTGTGCTGTGGAGATCGATGTTGGACCAGATGTCATTATAAAAACATTCCAACTATCTGTCACTCCAGGTAAGATATCTGCAACTCTTCCACATGATTACATGACTGGTGTTCTGGTTACATTTACTGGTATCACTATTGTATCACTATGAGGAATGTTGGTATGTCTACTTTCTGTTCTTTAACAATCATATCATTATGATATTTTTGGTCAGTTGTTACAAAAAACACTTGTTCACTCAGGACCTTCTTTGGTGTGTGTACCTCTGTGTTCAGGTACTCCAGAACTCTATGTGGACCAACAGGAGGTGACTGGAGTTGAAGGAGGGAGTGTCATTGTAAATTGTTACTATAGTAACACTGGAAATAGGAAGGGGTGGTGCAGGATTGGTGGCAGTGGATCCTGTGTGGGGGTGGATTCTGGGACAATAAAGGGAACATCAGTGACTCTACAGCAGACCACTGATGCCACCAGAAGAAATGTCTTAATGGTGACTAAGGGTGGACTGAAGATGGAGAACACTGGCTGGTACAGGTGTGGAGTGGGAGACCTTATAATGCCTGTTCACATCACTGTCAGACAACAAACCACCACACAAAGTACCACCACTATGACCAGTGAGTAGAGAACAATCAGATACTGTAGAATTAAGTATTAACCTGGTGTATCCTGGCTTGTCATCTGAAACAAATTGGATTGCAACCTGATTGAAAACTTTTCGATGTACTTATTGGTGCTAATACTAAGTTAAAATCCACATATTGGGGTAAATTAAATAATCTGGACAAGGTCATAGCTTAGCCACTGTCTTGTTACAGTTCAGTCTACCTTGGGTCTCTCTGGTACACCAGTCATAATGACATTGTTGTTTTCACCTCACAGCAACCCAAGCTCCAACCACTGAACAATCCTCTTTCTCTCCAACTGCTGAGCCTGTTCAGACTGACAACACAGTCCAAGGACCTGAGGGGAGCAAGGAGAAGGTCGCCATGAGGTAATTATCACTCAGACAGCTGTATTTCACACTTACTCTTCCAAATGGATGACAATAGAAATATGCAGAAAGTTAACATGTTCTGTTTTTCATACTAGATTTTAGGGCACAAGGCCAAGATTGTTATAGGCATATACCACTTCCTCCCACCTCTGGTTTGTAGAAGTAGCAGCCTTCTATTCTTGTATGGCCAAGTTTCACACACAAAAAAGGTGTGAAGAGCTGAACAAATGTTTCCATTTTGTCATAGCAGGAGAAATATATATTTAAATCTGTTTTATGGACTGTACAATAAACACAGTATCACTATCAGTTCCATAGATCTAAATGTCCTACTGATTCCTCTGGGCATGTTGGTGGTGGTGATATCTGGTGTTCTAGTCACATGGAAGATGTGGAGAAAGTATAGTAAGTATTCATTCTATAATAACTGTAATGAAAAAGTAATGTTTGATTCTGGAGATTTCAGGAGACAAATCTTTTCCTTGACGACAACTGTTAGCCTATGTTATAAACAATGAATCTTGACATATGAGACTAAAACGTATAACTCTTCTATGGTGAATTTATTCAGTATTGTTCTAGTGTATCTCAGGTCTCTAATACTGCATCTTTCTTTATTCCAGAGGACAATAAGGCCTTGGACCAGACAACAAACACCTCAGTGGTAGGCTACACTCATGTTCCTCACATCTGTCTCAAGGCCTTGTGGGTAACCCACTGTCTGTGAAAAATGCAGGACATGGCCATGGACAGGACATGAACATCAGATGGACTTAAATCACAAATGAGCTCTTCAGCTATAGCTTCATGTCCATTTTAACTGTACAGTCTATAACCGTTAACTCTATATTTACAGTCAAAAATACCAAGAACTGTAGAGACGGTGTGATTTGAGTTTTTCAAAGTAGATTGCAGTGTTGAGCTAATATTCTGATCTGTAGCGAGCAGCAGTTAGCGAGCAGTTAAGGTGTTGTGATTTCCTGTTTGGCTTTGCAGACACAGTAGGCCTAAGTTGCTTCACTGTGCTCTTCCTATTTGACCTGACTGATACTGTGCTCTTCCTATTTGACCTGACTGATACTGTGCTCTTCCTATTTGACCTGACTGACACAGTGCTGTTTGATAGTAAGGAAGGTCATATCTCAATGTTGTTAAAACAAATACATGCTTTATATTGTGGATTATGTAAATGTTCAAAGGCATCTCATACATGTAGACTGATATGTTTTTATCATCAACCCCTTTGTCTGTCTACCAGCAGGACCCATTTCCTGCCAATGATGTGATGTACAGCACTGTTGTCCCCAAGAGGAGGAACCAGCTAAATGTACAGACCAAGGTAAGGCTGCTATTCTGATCATAGACTGTTCTCTCTACCTCTGCATGGCAAGCGGTACCAGAGCACCAAGTCTCGGACCAAAAGGCTTCTCAAAAGCTTTCACCCCAAGCCATCACTCCTGAACAGGTAATCAAATGGCTACCCGGACTATCTGCATTGTGTTTGTGCCCCCCCCCAAACCCCCTCTTACGCTGCTGTTACTCTGTTTATCATATCTGCACAGTCACTTTAACCATATCTACATGTACATACTACCTCAATTAGAGCAACAAACTGGTGTTTTCTATAGCCTCGCTACTGTTATTTTTCACTGTCTATTTACTGTTTTATTTCTTTACTTATCTATTCACCTAATACCTATTATTTTTACTTATAAATTGCAGTGTTGGTTATGGCCTGTAAGCATTTCACTAAGGTCTGCACCTGTTGTATTCGGCGCACGTGACAAATAAACTTTGATTTGATGTTGATAAACTGAACAAGATTATAAATGCCTTATTTACAGTTCATATAAGGAAATTAAATTAATTGACCCTAATCTATAGATGTCCCACAAGGAACTTAATATTGGTGGGAACTAGAACTCGCTGTTGTACAGCATCCCAAACTAGTTCAATGCGTGACATGTCTGAGTATACAGGACATGGAAAATCTAGGACATTTTTAGCCTCTAGGAAATGTGTACAGATCCTTGCGACATGGAGTTGTGCATTAACATGCTGAAACATGAGGTGACGGATGAATGGCATGACAATGGGACTCAGGATCGCGTTGTATCTCTGTACATTCAAATTGCCATCGATAAAATGCAATTGCGTTCAATGTCCGTAGCTTATGCATGCCCGTACCATAAACCCACCGCCACCATGGGGCACTCTGTTCACAACTTTGACATCAGCAAATCGCACGCCGCCATGCACATGGTCTGCGGTTGTGAGGCCGGTTGAACGCCCCCAAATTATTTAAAATGTAATTGGAAGCGGCTTATAGTAGAGAAATGAACATTCAAGTATATGACAAGAGCTCTGGTGGACATTCCTGCAGTCAGCATGCCAATTGCACGCTCCCTCAAAATATGAGACATCTGTGGCCATTGTGTTGTGACACAACTGCACATTTTAGAGGAACCTTTTATCATTCCCAGCACAATGTGTACTGAACCTTTTGTTCGTAAGAAACATTTCTGGGATCTTTTTATATTAGCTCATGAAACATGGGACCAACACTTTAAATGTTACAATTTAATCTCCACTGAAGAAAAATATAAATGCATCTGTCTTGTACTGTCAGCTATGTGGCAGACCGGGGGTAATAGATGAAGTCACATCAGGTTTATTGTCCGATAAGAGAAACATCAGGAAACAAACAACAGTCTGACATAAATAGCACCACCCACCTGCCCATAGGAGGAAGACACATGGAACTGTTTATAATTGTGATGGTCCCTGGGATGTGTTAGAGGAAATTGTAGTTAAGATGATTAATTATGTATACATTATTGATTAGAACCATTTATTCTAATACTATTATGTTATGATATGAAAAGTAAAAGTTATTGGTTAAGCTGTTACTGAAAATGTAAGCAGAACTAATTGATTGTCTGTGCCTCTTGGGAAGGTTAAGGGGAAGAAAAAGCTTTTCAGACAAGATAAGAATGTTTGGATTATGTTCCATTGGTAAGAGAAAAGTATATCTTCTAGACAGGTTGTAATGTCTGGTTTATGAGGGGAGTAGAAAGCATCTCCGGACCTAAACAAAAAACAATGGGGCTATCGTGGGAAACTGATGATGTCATTTTGAGTTTATAACCTGTGGAAATCTGTGTATGTAGTTAGTACTCTCTGGAATTAAACGCTCTTTACCTGGCTTTTAAGACTGGTCTCGATCTACTTCATGCATAATTAATGAACTTACAATTCATTAATGAATTAGAAATGAGTGCGAATTGGTTTTGGCAATTAAAGCATAAAGGAATTTAGAATTCCTCTATCAGGATGAAACTCCTCCTGAAGCCTGCAGTGAGATGTTTAATAGTCTGATATCTCTGACCTGATGGGAGAAGATCAAAGCAGTGGTGGAGTTGGTGGACTGAAGATCATGTGGTGGGCTTTATGCTGGATAGCTCCTTCATTAAGGAACCGTTTTGCAGTGTAGAGTCCAAGCAGTTTAGATGCCGTGTCATGGATCCTTAATAGTTTATTGTGGTGTGAAACTGTGAGCATGTGGTAGCGGACACGTTGCTGGGACGTCTGTTATTTCAGTGGTGTGTTGATCAAAGGTGAGCTTGTGGTCTAACGTAATTCTGAGGTATTTAAATGAAGGAACCATTTCAACAGCCTCTCCTCTGAGGACAGGGTCACAGGTGGGGTTTTTGGGAAAGTCTATGGTTATTTATTTTGTTTAGGAGAAATTGAGATTACTTGTGAAGGGTTTTGTGGTCCATGCTTTGTCAGTCATTGGTGTTCAGGTCTTATACACTGAAAATGTGTTATGCAGTAAACAGTGTTAATGTCTTAATGTATCTCATCCCCATTTCAGCTATTCTGCAACAAATGGTTAGTGTTTTCAAGCTGTAGCCTACACTCCATCACATTGTCCTTCACCTCTCGGCCTGTGTCCCTCCTCTCTTCTAGGGACAACCATATGACGTGGTCTACAGCTCACTAGTCCTTCACCCCACAGGTCAGTGTTGATTTATCTTCTCTCTCATTTACCTACACAGATGATGCTAATCTCTTAACAAAGAAACAAACAGGCAAGACCATACATTACTACTGTATGTGTACAAAACATCACTCTTTAGTAACACACTTTTTATCCTCATCAAACAGAGGCTGACTACATTGTTATCATTATTTCTATAACATGCCTGTATTGTGCAACAAACTACTTTCTGTCCAGAGGGCAGGAACACAGCAGTGACTGACTGAGTGAAGATCTTGGTCCTAAAGAGCCCTTATCCTGGAAAGACAGACCATTCCCCCTCCTGTGTCACAATATGAGTCATGACCATCCTTCTGCCTCCAATATGCTACTGCCCACACCACCTAACCCACCTGTCTCCTTGTGTCCATAATCTACTGAAGACAGTCTACTGTGCTCGTTTTGATTAGCCCTTTTCAATGCCCTTTTCCCTTGTAACTAATCATGATAAAATGTGTATATTAAATGTACAAAATAAATAGCTGTTGCTGAATGCAAAATGGATTGATGTTCGTATTGGTATGTTAAAAGTAGGCTTGAACAAGTCCATAAAATATAATAGTTTCTATTTTTTATTGTATTTTTATTTCACCTTTATTTAACCAAGTAGGTCAGTTAAGAACAAGTTCTCAATTACAACATGCGACCTGGCCAAGATAAAGCATCGCAGTGCGACAACAGTTACACATAAACAAACGTACAGTCAATAACACAAAGAGAAATAGATCTCTGTATAGTGTGTAAATGTAGTAGAGTAGGGAGGTAGGCAATAAATAGGCCATAGAGGGAACATTTCAACTTAGCAGTAATACTGGAGTGATATATGTGCAAGTAGAGATACCTTACAAGAGGTAAGTAATAAGGGGATGAGGTAGTCTGGTGTGCTTTTTACAGATTGGCTGTGTACAGTGATTGGGAAAGATGCTCAGACAGCTGAAACTTGAAGTTAGAGGGAGATATAAGACTTCAAATTCAGAGATTTTTCAGTTTGTTCCTGTCATTGGCAGGAGAGAACTGTAAGAAAAAGCGGCAAAATGAAGTGTTGGCTTTGGGGATGAAAAGTGCAATATACCTGCTGGAACGCGTGCTATGGGTGGGTGTTACTATGGTGACCAGTGAGCTGAGACAAAGCTGGGCTTACCTAGCAAAGACTTATAGATGACTTGGAGCTAGTGGGTTTGGCCAAGGATATATCGTGAGGGCCAGCCAACGAGAGCATAGAGGTTGCTGTGGTGGGTAGTATACGGGGCTCTGGTGATTAAATGGATGGCACTGTGATAAATTACATCCAGTTTGCTGAGTAGAGTTTTGGGGGCTATTTTGTAAATGACATCGCCAAAGTCAAGAATCGGTAGGATAGTCAGTTTTACAAGGGTACGTTTGGCGACGTGAGTGAAGGAGGCTTTGTTGCGAAATAGGAAGCCGATTCTAGATTTTATTTTGGATTGGAGATGCTTAATGTCTGGAAGCGTAGAGTCTGGAAGGAGAGTTTAGTCTAACCAGACACCTAGGTATTTGTAGTTGTCCACATATTCTAGGTCGTACCGTCCAGAGTCGTGATGCAAGTCGGGCAGGCGGGTAGCAATCGGTTGAAGATCATGCACTTAGTTTTACTAGCATTTAAAAGCAGTTGGAGGCCATGGAAGGAGTGTTGTATGGCATTGAAGCTCATTTGGAGGTTTGTTAGCACAGTGTCCAAAGAAGGGCCAGATTTATACAGAATGGTGTCGTCTGCATAGAGGTGGATCAGAGAATCACCATCAGCAAGAGTGACATCATTGATATATACAGAGAAAAGAGTTGGCCCGAGAATTGAGCCCTGTGGCACCCCCATAGTCTGCCAGAGGTCCGGACAACAGGCCCTCCAATTTGAAACACTGAACTCTATCTGAGAAGTAGTTGGTGAGGCAGTCATTTGAGAAACCAAGGCTATTGAGTCTGCCGATAAGAATGTGGTGATTGACAGAGTCGAAAGCCTTGGCCAGGTCGATGAAGATGGCTGCACCATCGATGGCGGTTATGATATCGTTTAGAACCTTGAGCGTGGCTGAGGTGCACCCATGACCTGCTCGGAAACCAGATTGCATAGTGGAGATGCTATGGTGGGATTCGAAATGGTTGGTGATCTGTTTATTAACTTGGCTTTCGATGATTTTAGAATGGCAGGGCAGGATGGATATAGGTCTACAACAGTTTGGGTCTAAGGTGTCTCCCCCTTTGAAGACAGGGATGACAGCGGCAGCATTCCAATTTTTGGGGATCTCAGATGATACAAAAGAGAGGTTGAATAGGCTAATTTCATAAAGAGAGGGTCCAGATTGTCTTGCCCAGTTGATTTGAAGGGATCCAGATTTTGCAGCTCTTTCAAAACATCAGCTGTTTGAATTTGGGTGAAGGAGAAGCGGGAGGTTTGGTCAAGTTGCTGCAGGCGGGGCTGAGGTGTTGGCCGGGGTAGGACTAGCCAGGTGGAAAGCATGGCCAGCCATTGAAAAATGCTTATTGAAATTATCAATTATCGTAGATATATCGGTGGTGACAATGTTTCCTATCCTCAGTGCAGTGGGCAGCTGGGAGAAGGTGCTCTTATTCTCCATGGACTTTACAGTGTCCCAAAACTTTTTGTAATTAGTGCAACAGGAAGCAAATTTCTGTTTGAAAAAGCTAGCCTTAGCTTCCTAACTGACTGAGTATATTAGTTCCTGACTTCCCTGAAAAGTTGCATATTGCGGGGGCTAATTGATGCTATTGCAGAATGCCACAGGATGTTTTTGTGCTGGTCAAGGGCAGTCAAGTCTGGGGTGAACCAAAGGCTATATCTGTTCTTAGTTCTACATTTTTTGAATGGGGCATCCTTATTTAAGATGGAAAGGAAAGCACTTTTGAAGAGCAACCAGGCATCCTCTACTGACAGGATGAGGTCAATATCCTTCCAGTATACCCGGGCCAGGTCGGCTAGAAAGGCCTGCTCACAGAAGTGTTATAGGGAGTGTTTTACAGTGAGGAGGGGTGGTCGTTTGACCACGGACCCATGACGCACGCAGGCAATGAGGCGGTGATCGCTGAGATCCTGGTTGAAAACAACAGAGGTGTATTTAGAGGGCCAGTTGGTCAGGATGATATCTAAGAGGGTGCCCATGGTTACGGATTTGAGGTTGTACCTGGTAGGTTCCTTGATAATTTGTGTGAGATTGAGGGCATCAAGTTTAGATTGTACGACGGCCGGGGTGTAAAGCATATCCCAGTTTAGGTCACCTAATAGTATGAACTCTGAACATAGATAGGGGGCAATCAATCCACATACGGTGTCCAGGGCACAGGTGGGGGCTGAAGGGGGTCTATAACAAGCTGCAACGTTAAGAGACTTGTTTCTGTAAAGTTGGATTTTAAAAGAAGAAGTTCGAATTGTTTGGGCACAGACCTGGACAGAATGACAGGACTCTGCAGGCTAACTCCGCCTCCTTTGGTAGTTCTATCTTGTCGGAAAATGTTATAGTTAGGGATGGAAATGTCAGGATTTTTGGTGGCCTTCCTAAGCCAGGATTCAGACATGGCTAGGACATTCGAGTTGGTGTGTTAAAGTGTGCTAAAGCCAAAGCAGTGAATAAAACAAACTTAGGGAGGAGGCTTCTAATTTTAACCTGCATGGAACCAATGCTTTTATGGTTACAGAAGTCAACAAATGAGAGCGCCTGGGGAATGGGAATGATGCAGGGGGCTGCAGGGCCTGGGTTAACCTCTACATAACCAGAGGAACAGAGGAGGAGTAGGATAAGAGTACAGCTAAATGCTTAAAGAACTGGTTGTCTAGTGCGTTCAGATCAGAGGGTATTGGGGGCAGGTTTCTGGGCACGGAAGGATAGATTCAAGGCATAATGTACAGACAAGGGTATGGTAGGATGTGAGTACAGTGGAGGTAAGCCTAGGCATTGAGTGACGATGAGAGAGGTTTTGTCTCTAGAAGCACCATTTAAGCCAGGTGCGGTCACCAGATGTGTGGGGGGTGGAACAACAGGACTAGCTGAGGCATATTGAGCAGGGCTGGAGGCTCTACAGTGAAATAAAACACACGTTTCTAACCAAAACAGCAATAGACAAGACATTAGGGAGAGGCATGTGTGGCAGAGTAATCATAGGCTCCAGTGAGTAGCTAGCGCGCTGGAAGCACGGATATTCAGACAGCTAGCAGGCCGGGGCTAGCAGATGCGCCTCATGGGGACGTCGCAACGCCTGTTGAAACTGCCTCGGACGGTTACATCAACAGACCAGTCGCGATGGATCGGTGGGGCTCCGTGTCGGCAGCAACGTGTCCAGGCCAATTGGAAAAAAGGTCATTGAAGCCCAGGAATTCTTGATAGATCTATCTATCTATCGCGCTGTGCAGGCTGGCAGGAATTGACCGGGCTGAAGCTAGCAGATGTCCCAGTTAACGGTGATGGCCAACTAGCATTGGCTAACTGACTACTAGCTCGTAGCTGGCTAGCTTGAAGGGGGTTAAGATTCTAAAGTATAAAAAAATAGCAGATCCATACTGCATTGGGTGAGGCGGGTTGCAGGAGAGTATGTTCATTCCGTAGATGGAAAAATGAGATAAAAAATAAATATATACGAAGAAAGAAACAATATATACAAGGGACGGGACAAGACAAGCAAAACATCTCACTACTACGCCATCTTGGATTGCCTAGATTATTATAATTGACGATGTATTCTCTCAGGTGAGACCTGATATTGGGAGGTCATTGTTTGCGGATGATGAAGTGCTGTGGAAGAGAGGGAGAAATATTACCCATACAGCCAGAAAAGTTCAAAAAGCGATTAGTGAAGTAGAGTAGTGGTCCCTCAGGTGGGGCTTCAAGTTTTCAGTTGAGAAAACACAGACTGTGTTTTTTTCTAGAAGGAAGGTTGGGGATGAAATATACTTGAAGTTGAATGAAAGGAATCTGGAGAGGGTGGGCGGGGTATAGGTTCAGGGGTCTGGTTTGTCACTTCCAATGACATAGGTGGTGCATGGGTGGGCACGTCAGTCATCCGAACTTCCGAATACTGCCCCTAGCCTTAAGACGTTAACAGAGTAGTTGTCAAAGGAAAGAAAATATTGAATGTGTTTTGTTGCTTGTCAGGAATGGAGTGGGGGGCAGATAGAATGGTGTTGAAAAGTATATATATACCGCTGTTATGGAAGTATAGCATATGGATCAGCAGCTCAGACATCTTTTAAAAAGCTAGATGTAATCCAGGCCCACGCCCCTAAGAACATATTATGGAGCATCGTGGCCATATTATCGTATGGCCAAGTTTCACACATAAAAGGCGTAAAGAGTTTAACAAATATTTCCATTTAGTCATAGCAGCACAAAAGGATCATAAAAATATTTATATCTTAGATGTGTTATGGATAATATTTTACAATAAACAGTCTTTCACCGTCCGTTACAAAGATCTAACAGTCCTATTGATTCCTCTGGGCAGGTTGGTGGTGGTGATAGTTGGTGTCCTAGTCACACAGAAGATGCCTACACTACCACCTTCACTGATTCACACTCATTAAATACCTTGAGTGGTCCAAATCATCACCGCTGAAGCAAACTGTTAAATATACAATTCCTCTAGATATAGAAAGAATTCCCTTTACAATTCCCTTTAAAGAAATGTAATTGTATTGCAGCAATTTACAAAGGAACATGTTCTAAATGTTTAAATTATTCTCCAGATGGGAAGAACATTCTTCTACCTGCCAAACATTGTTAAAGCAGTGCTCTTCATCCTATGCACCATTATTGATTTTGTGAAGTTCAAGGCAAACTGACTCTGTGGTGAAATACAAAAATTTGTAGAAACCAGACAGTCTCTCTGGTGAGACCAAGGGACAGATTTACTTCTTGCACCTGCTTTTTCAAGGATAAAACCCAAAATAAGAAACTGTTCATCTGTGGTTCATTTGACCTATATGTCTTTGACCTAATTTGTAGCCACCATATGATTAGTTTCATAGTTGATCTTATTGTAATATTCTGTCTGATTTATATGTTTAAAAAATGCATGCTTTGTTAATAAACTTTACAATCTATTAAGATATTCTTAGGAAGTTGTGTATCTGCCCAAATACAATGTGTATGAGTTGTGTATCTGCCCAAATACAATGTGTATGAGTTGTGTGTCTGCCCAAATACAATGTGTATGAGTTGTGTGTCTGCCCAAATACAATGTGTATGAGTTGTGTATCTGCCCAAATACAATGTGTATGTGTTGTGTGTGCTTGTAAACACCATATATGTTTAACTGTTCATGATAGAGCATAATAAGTGTCAACTAACAATTCAATACACATCATTTGGAAATTAGCGTGTGTTCAGCCCCTGCTAAAGGGTGGAGACCCTTCAGATGTGAATAACTATTGCCTATTTGAAGCTACCTCTCCTGGAGTCTTTCAAGCCCTAGTGAATTCTCAGCTAAATAAATTGCTATTTGAGAAGAACTTCCTGTGTGTGGTTCAGTCTGGTTGTAGTTGACCACAATCTGTTGCTAGCCAGACTCAATAACGTTGGTCTCATTGAAGGGGCTGTCATATCTCACAGAGACAATACACAATGCATCTATGCTTAGAATCACGGGTCTATCTTCATTTTCGATTACTAGAGCTGTACACCAGGGCTCAATTTTAGCTCCATTAAAAGGTGTAATCTTACAAATACCTAGGTAAATGGGGTGGCAGGGTAGCCTAGTGGTTAGAGCGTTGGACCAGTAAGGTTGCAAGTTCAAATCCCGAGCTGACAAGGTACAAATATGTAATTCTGCCCCTGACCAGGCAGTTAACCCACTGTTCCTTGGACGTCATTGAAAATAAGAATTTGTTCTTAACTGACTTGCCTAGTAAAATAAAGGTAAAATAAAAGAGTCCAGATGGAATGCCATTCTTCTGTTGTGAGAATTTTCTTGAATTCCAATCTAGTGTGTTTTCTGTTGTTGTGTCTACAGGTGCTTATCGTGTGTCTGTGAAGATAGGAGGTTCTATCACCATCCCATATCCCTATACTCAGGATTATATAAAAAATTTGAACTGTTGGTGTAAAGGATCTTATTTCAATCATTTTATTTATTTTGACCTTTATTTAACTAGGCAAGTTATTTATTGGAACAGAAACACTAAACAAAACAACAAAGAGAGTGAAACGAAAAATGAAACAGTCCTCTAAGGTGCAGCAACACAAAACAACTACCCACCAATCATAGTGGGAAAACAGGCTGCCTAAGTATGGTTCAAGTATGGTTCTCAATCAGAGACAACGATTGACAGCTGCCTCTGATTGAGAACCATAGCAGACCAAACACATAGAAATATAAACACAAGAACAAAACATAGAATGCCCACCCCAACTCACTCCTGACCAAACTAAAATAGAGACATAAAAAAGGAACTAAGGTCAGGACGTGACAATAAGAAGAACACCAGGAAACAAACAGTCTGACATAAATAGCACCACCCACCTGCCCATAGGAGGAAGACACATGGAACTGTTTATAATTGTGATGGTCCCTGGGATGAAACTCCTCCTGAAGCCTGCAGTGAGATGTTTAATAGTCTGATATCTCTGACCTGATGGGAGAAGATCAAAGCAGTGGTGGAGTTGGTGGACTGGAGATCATGTGGTGGGCTTTATGCTGATAGCTCCTTCATTAAGGAACCTTTTTGGAGTGTAGAGTCCAAGCAGTTTAGATGCTGTGTCGTGGATCCTTAATAGTTTATTGTGGTGTGAGACGGTGAGCATGTTGTGATAGTAGATACTTCAGTAGATGAGTAGTGGTGATGATGCTCTGGTAGACTAGAAGAAGGAGTTTGGGTTTGACAGACAGGTTGATCAGATGCCTGATGACAGACAGACGTTGCTGGGACGTCTGTGTTATTTCAGTGGTGTGTTGATCAAAGGTGAGCTTGTGGTCTAACGTAATTCTGAGGTATTTAAATGAAGGAACCATTTCAGCCTCTCCGATGAGGACAGGGCCGTCACAGGTGGGTTTTTGGGAAGTCAGTGGTTATTTATTTTGTTTTGGAGAAGATGAGATCCGGGTAGTTTTTGCAGCATCATTCACTGAATTGGTTAATGGATGATTGATATTGCTGGAAGGAGGGGGGTCATTCAGGAGGAACAGAATGGCTGTGTCATCAGAATACTTGAAAAGGAGGGTTTTGTGGTCTGTGCTTTGTCAGTCATTGGTGTATAAGTTGTAGACACTGAAAATGTGTTATGCTGTAAACATTTCTGAGTTTTAATGTTTTTATATATCTCTTCCCTGTGTCAGCTATTCTGCAACAAATGGTTGAAGTGTTTTCAAGCATTCTTCTACATTCCATCATCACACATTGTCCCTCT